>NW_020448307.1:5414188-5673689 GCF_003343035.1 Apteryx rowi | reverse complement strand
ACCCCCCGGCCTGCGCGGCGGCTTCAGGAACCTTCCGGGAGCCGCGCGGCGAAGGGGCGCGGGAGCCGCCTCGTCACGGCGGCGGCGGCGGCGGCGGTTAAACTGTTGCGCGGCGCAGAAGTTGCTAGAGGCTGCTGGAGGGAGCTGTCAAGTGGCGCCTTTGCTTCCCAGCCTGCACCTCTGCGTGGGGGAGCCTGCGAGCGGGCGCTGACAGCCGGCGGGGCTCTCCTGGCTCTGTCGCCCGAGCGGCTTCCCGAGCCTCTTCCCTGCCCTCCCGCGGGGGCTCGGCCTCGGCCCCTCTGCCGCGGGCCGCAGCGCGCAGGCGGTGTTGGCCTCGCAGCTGCGTGCCGACGAAGTTGGTAGCAGAAGTTCGGGAAGGGTGGTCCCTAAATCCGCTGTGAACACAAAGGCGTTGCTAGCCCCGCGATTTTTAGTTTGGAGGCTTAAGGCTCCAGCTTGAGACCAAATGTATCTTCCGAGGAATCCGCCAGTGTGGGCTCCTATTGTTCTTGGGAGCTCCTTAGGGATTTAAACATTTATGTGTAAATGCTTCTTGCTACTAAAAAGCTGCTTTAATATGAGATACTCCTGTGATAGACTAATTCTTCCAGGTTTAAAAACAAACAAGCAAAAAAAACCCCACCAAAAATCAAGCGCTAGATTTAAACTTCTCGCACAGAACTGGCTTGCTCTTGATTTCCTTAGTCTGGTTGCCTTTTTACTTTTTTTAAAAAATTGTTATTGCTGTCAGACTCAAGGGGGAGAAAAGGTAAAGGATGAAAAAGTAAATGCAGCTTAAACGCTCCTTTCTGGCCTTGCCTGTGTAAAAGAAGTGAAACTGAATGTAACAAAATTACCCTTTTTTTTGGCTTGTGTTCCTGAGCGTTGTCAGGAATGGGATAGCTAGTAAGTGGATTTAGAATAAATTGTTGAACTGAGTTAGTATTTAGTTTAGAAATTTGCCATTGCAGCTTGTCTGTCTTCTGTGCAATGTAATCTGCCAGCATTAAAAAAAAAAAAAAGTCAAGTTTGCTGGCTTATATTACAACAAATTCTGCTGTCTCATTAGCCCCTTTATTTATTTTTTTACTGCTCATTACTAGTAAGCTGCTTTGTGTGCTTTTTGTTGTTGCATGATATTTGAAGATATTTAGAATGTCTTTATCTGTTTTTCCCCTGTATTTTGTATGTTGTCTAGCACAGTAAAGGTCCTTTTCTTGTTTTCACAAAATTGTAATAACAAATCAAATATTTCTATTAATGTTTTGAAAGCTCCTTCCTAAAATAATACAGCAACATCTCCAGTAAGAGCAATCAAGCAGTGTTTCATAGTTACTTTAAAAGAAGCTGTCGAAACAGGACCTCATGTGATAATTTATAATTCTTTCAAGTTCTGGCACAGGCAACATGCCAAAACATCTGAGTTTGGCAAATTACAGTTTTGGTCTGCTGAGTCTTACTTGATATGGACTCTTCTGCTCTACTCACTGCTTGTAATATTGGAGGCTCTTCTAACAGCTCCTTAAATGACTTCATTTAACATTTGTCATGTATGGTTTGTAATGAGAGCTGTGCCAGCAGTAAAGCTTTTATTTTTAATGTACATAGCAACGTGTTTGCAAAAGCAGGTGAGGCTGAAGGTGCCTTGCATTTGGAACATACATGAGTCAGTTTTGTGACAGCCCTACCTTCCATGTGGGTGTGGCCTTTTTTTCCCCCCCTTTTTTTCCCCTCCATTTCAAATAATTCAATCTTTTGATCTCTGGTCAAATGTTTATAACTTAGCAGTGATGCCTTCTTCTAGGGCTTGTTAGAAAGTGAGTAAAACCTGCCAACTTTGAGTGAATTTTTTTTCAAAAGATGGTGCAGCTTTAAGGAAGAGGAAGTGATGTTTGTAAGAGAATGCCTTTAAATTGTCCTTACATTTTGTGCATAACACCAAATTATTTTTGCCGCCAGTTTAGCACACAAAATAAAAAAAATTAGTAGCCATTAAAATGAGAGTGAGCTGACTTCTTGCAAGACAATTAAGTATTTGAATCTATAAGGATGAAAGATGGTAAACCTTAAACTATTTTTCTCACCTTACACAGTTTTATATTTGCTAATCCTTTGAAATCTGAGGACTGTCACTTAAGACCTGAAAAAAATTAGATTTTATCCAACACATCTGAAAAAGACTTACAGAACAGAGGGAAATCTTAAATCCTTTTGGGTGGAATCTGGAAGAGTGAGAATTTTGACTTGTAATGCTGTTTTTAAAGTGACTGATACATCAGTTGTTCAGCAGAGAGACTGTACATCTCATGTCAGAGTTATATTCAGGCAGAGAATATATCTGAATTGTTCCCTGGAAAGTCATCTGAAATTAGGAAGTTCATTTTTGAGTTTCTCACTGATTGTATTATTTTGCAGTAAGTTACAAATCTTACCTGTAAATAACTACTTTATTTCAAAATAATGACTAGCTGTCTCAAGGTCTTAGTAAATCCAAATTTGGTTTTGTAGTTTTGTCTTTGGTTCCTAGCCATCTGATGGGACTAGGGAAAGTTCAGTCAATTCAGATGAAATCTGTATACTCTTACAATCTAAATGATAATGTACTTACTACCAAATCTTCTACCGTGTGCATTTTCTTTGTAGAGCTGATTTACTTTGAAGCCTTAGAAAACATAGTTTAGAAGGTGATTACTATGCCGAAATTCTGCATTTGCAACATACAGGTCAACTCATTCAATGCTAGAAATGTATAGTATTTTGCAGTTGGATCTAGGAATTTATTCTGACTATACTGAAATGAATAAGTTCTGCTGTGATAGTGACTCATTATATTCTTCCAGTCTCTCACCTATGAATGTATGAAATCTTATATCCAGTATGTTTGTCTTAAAAAAGAAAAGTATGACAAATTGGAGGTTAAAATGAAGACGCTGCATTATGTCTGTGTTCAAACAATCTGTAACAAAGACTGTGGTTCAATTCACACGCACACAAAAAGGATATATGGATTGTGTTGGTTTTTTTATACTGGGAGATTTAAATGGCTTATTTTAGTCACTTGTCTGGACATTTGTAAGGAATTTTGGGTAGCTGCTCCATCAGAACAGAGTGTCTGGAGGGAGCCCTATATTGATTGTCCAGGTTTCAGTCTTGCTGGCTGCTCTGTTAATACATTTCTTCTGTTCAGTGTTCCCTGCAGTGTATTAAGGATTAAAAATTTGTGCTCGGTTGTGTAAAATGATAATTCTTGGACAAAATAAAAGAGATGAAAGTTGGGATCTTACGGATGTGGTTCCTTCTTCCTTTACCCTCTGTGTTTTTGAGTGTGCACGTTAGAAAGCCTTTTTTCTTCATTGCTGAACTTCACATTTCATTAAATCTCTTGTTTTCTTGTCATTGTTCTAATCTTACCAGGAGATTTCTTTAGCAGTCGCTTCTTTCTTTTTTCTTTTTTTTTTTTCTTCTTTTTCTCAAATTCAATAGTCATTGCCACAGAATTGAACTCTGCATTAAAATGTCTTAGTCCTCCGGTGAAGATGCTAAGACTGTCCTTTATTTTGATGACACGTGGTCAGCATTATGACAGAGGCAGCCTTTCTATAGTGAGTGGGTTATGTACCGCATTTTGTAGTGCACTGAGTTCCAATGTGTATTTCTGTTCACCTGTCAGGGAGGGGGAGCAACAGGCTGATGATAAATGTATGTAATAGGATAACTTATGTATAATAAATTAAGTGCATTATATATTTATAGTTTGCTTTTTTGGTGTCTCTGAGGTAGCATGACTTCTGTTCTGAAGTCCGTTTTAACAGCAGTAACAATTGTTAAGCTGCTTTGGTTTTATAATATGAACCTCTGAAGTTGCATAGTTTTACTGATAATTTCTTCCTGTGAGTTACCTTACTGTACTTTTATAGTGCTGTTGCACTTAAGTTATATTTTATCTGATGTATTGGCAAGTGTATATGTGGTTGGCTGAATACGGCTTTACTTTGGGGGGAGGCAAGTAGGATGAATATAATTAGCTGTTACACAAGATACAGAAGCCTTTTTATTTATTAACTACTGCCGTTAAGAATGTGATGGGATTGTGCTAGCAGGAAGTTTCTTTATAATTCTGCACATGTGCACTGGCAGCAGCAGCTGAGAGAGCAAATCTGGCAGCATTCAGTGGTGGGTGTGAAGCAGCCAGCAAACATCTACTTTTTTCTGGTATCTCTGATGGTTTTTATTAATTCATTTTGCTAAAATATCATTATAGAATCCTGAATTACAATAATGCTGCTAAAGCCTTTGGATTTTATCTAGTAAGTGAATATAAAATGTTATCTTTGTGTATCAAAAGGCTTGAAAATCAGCTAACAGATTTCAGTGATCTCTCAGCTTGCTGTTTTAAAAATTGTAAATTTTGGGGAGCAGTATTTAAATCAGTTACTGTGTTTCAGGCTTTACTAAAATCACTACAGTACAGTTGATAAATGATTCATTTCTTCAAATTTTAAATTTCATAATTTTTTCCTGAATTTTGTGTTTAGTCTAGTGCCTGCGTGGCAGACATTAGATACACTTCTGGTGAAGATCTGTATTTGATGATGGGCTTTTTTCAGAGAAAATGTAATCAGGTTCAGTGTGCTGAAACTGTAGATTGAATTTTAATTGGAGGAGAAAAATTCTAATAAATACTATCATTTTCTAGCTTGGAAGTTTTAAGTATAAAAACCGAAAAAGTCCATCCGTTTTACTAAAGTATTTCTCAGAAGAGCTTTCAGGAATTGTTCGGTTGCCTTTCTTCCATGGTGAGCACATAAATGCTTAATTTGAATAGTTCTAATCTGTAAGTTGCAAGGGTTGCTACTGTATTTCCAGAGGTGGGGGAAAAACATGCTTTCCAAATCTTCTAAATCTGATGCTGTGGTTTTTGTGCTTACATTTGTTTTGTCAGTATTAGCAGGTTGAGTATTTTCTGAGGCTATCTAGGTGCAAAATAGAAGTTTTAGTGGCAGATAATACAGCATTTCAGCTAATTCAGTTGAGGTCTGGTGTGTGAGTACACTCGTGAAGGTGTATACATGCAAGTAGCGAGCTTATTAATAAAAGAGCTGGGGCTGAATACTTTTGTTGAATGCTTTTTGGGTTGTGTGCAAAACTGCAACAATCTTGTTTCCTTTCAATTCCTATTTAACTGGAAAGCAAAGCTGTCAGTGAAGATACAATAACCTTACTAAGAAATGAGGGGAGAAGGAAAATCACATGTGCTTGAAAAGACATTTATTCTAAAATGGTTTCCTTAAACATTGCAAGTTGAATTCTGTAGTTATATGTGTTTTAAAATATTATGCCTTTAAGGGGATGGAGAATGTACTCTTAAGAAGCCTAGCTTTTTAAATTTAAAGTAATAATTGAGCCCAATTGTCTGATTTGCCAGTCCAGCCTTTTGACTAAAATGGCTTTCAGTAGTTCATTTCACTGACAGTCAGAAAGAGGAAATACTGCTTTTAGGTAATCTACTCTAAGCTAGTCTTGCTTTTGCTTTTTTTTTTTTTTAACTTATGTAAATAGATTATTTTTGTTATGACTACTTAAATATATTAATGGGTACAAATATATCTTTAAAATTAAATATCCTTTCTATTCTTGCGAAGGATATTCTGTGTATCTTTATTTTTGATAAAAGTTATGCTTTTGTGAGAAGTATCACTTGTACTTTTATGTCCTGAGTTTTTGCTGCTGTTCGTTTGCTTAAAGCTCATTTTCCAAGCTGTTTCCCCTGCCCCAACCTGGCCATACTTTCAGTTTTGAATGGATTAATTCAGATGAGCAAAATGTTCTTTTTTCTATTTGTTAGCTGAACAAAAGCTGAAAATTACATGGGCAAAAGCTCTTCTGTCTGAAAGCATTTCATCCATTGCAAATGCTAACAGTAATATGAGTGTACCTTTGTATATGGCATAAAGTCATCAGTAAACATGAGTTATGATCATGACCTATGTTACGGGGTGGGGGAAAAGTCTCCTTTTACCTTGATAAAACTTGATACTGAGGAGAAGAGTGCTTATTGCCTTTTTAACTTAAATGAAATAGTACGTGGTGCAGAGGTTACCAAATGGGGCTGGGTCCTACAGCCGACCAGTACACAAATGTTTCCCAGGCAGGCAAATGCTTCTTGCTCGTGCTGACAGCTGGCAGCTACTGCTGCTCTGGATGATGTCATTACATGAGGAAAGCTTCCATGATTCTAAGTTGGCATCTGTGACATAAGTTTTAGGCTATAATTTTGAAATTCTTAAAATCTGCTATAACTACAAACAGTTCAAATTTAGATTAAAAAAAATTCAGTGCTTTCTTTGGATTTAAAAGTACATTAACTGTATTGTATGCATCACCAGGGACAACACAGAAATTATCTGATTATAAGTAGGTCGCATAATATATTCTTTTTATTTGTCAAATATAGAGCAAAAAAAATTAAACACTAATTTTCGAGGTGGTTAAATGTTTTGGGGGAAGTTTAGTTGTACGTGAGTGTTGGCCTGATACTTGTATAGGAGGACGTGTTCCGTTACATCTCTCTGTGCAGGGGGTGGGGGTGGATGGGTACAGAATGACAACATTGTGGACTGAAGAAGTTAGTCTCGTAAAGCCGAAGTCTAAATTTGAGGTGTTTTTCCTGAGAAGTGGCGGCAGGCAATTTTTGTCCTACAACATTTTTTCTTTTCTCCCTAAAATCTTAGCTGTAGATTTTACTTTTCATATGTTGCATAAAAATCACAGGTGATGTCTGCTAATCCCACAAAATAATGCTTAGCTATAAGACAGTATATTAAAAATAAGACAGAACTGCAGGCATTGTTGGCTTCGTTATTGGCTCCACAGACAATGTGGAGTACTTGCCAGGTAAAGAAAGTAAATTATAAGAGTTCTTTAAATAGTTGAGACCTGGTACAGAAATTCTAAGTGCAGAATTAATGTTTTCATTCCTATAGCATGGTTTCCTTTTGCAGCCTTTTTTTCAGTTGTTCTTTAAATTATTTTTACCTCCTGTCTCTTCATTCCTTTATTTTCAGGAAAGGTGGTGGAGCCCTGAGGGCTTTAAGTGACACCCATTCATTTGTAGGTTGGCCAGTAATGTAAAAGCTGAACCAAATTTAAGGCTAAACTTTCAATATCTGAAGGATATGTATGAAAGTTACCCATGCATTCTGTTTTTTCTTTAGTGGCATTTCATATGTGGGTGTGACTACTTTTTTAGCTGGCAAGATAAATGAATGCTTTTATGATGGCAAAATGAGATTTGTGGTGCAGCTTTCCCAGCAGACTCTAGGAAGTTCTTGCATTATAGGGAGGTGGGGTGGGGAGATGTTTTTTTAACAGATGAGTGCAGTGAAATGCAAAATACAGAACAGAATTTCATCCTCATAGCTAAGATGCTTGAGCTCAAGGTATTGCACAGGACATAGGGTTTTTTTTTGTTTGTTTAATCCTCTTGTAATATTACGCGATAGTGTGCGGTCACAATAAGGCGTATCTTTAATTTTCTCTAGTTAAGATTTCTGGAACATTGTTGTAACTCAAATGATTTTTGTTAAACATTTGCAGTAAAAAGGGGGGAGATGGAGGAAGACAGAACCAAAGTATTTTTAATCAAGCAGTCAGGTTTTGGTATTATTATTAATAAACTGTCAGGTTTTGGTATTTATCTTTTAAAAATTATTGTGTTTCACTGGATAGCACTAGTGAAGCATGAAGGCTGTGAAATTGAGGAAAAAAGCACATGTTCGAAAGGGTCTGGATAACATGGACAAAAGTAGGAATAGTTGATTGAATAGGTCAGCTGCCATTTTCTAAGATGTCTGTTCGTATTAAAAAAAATTGCAGTATTGCTTGATATTTGTAAAAGCTCAGTACAGGCTCTGCAGAAATAATCCTGAAGATTAGATAGCTTGTCCTGGTTTTCAGACTTGTGTGCGTTAAAGTGGTGTACTTCCTGAGTCAAGGGAAGGCAAAGGGGAAAGCCGTTGATCAATATCAAAAGTGGAGATATACTATTTAATTATTAACAGTTTCTAAGCCTGTCCTTCAGTTTTAGAATGCTGGAAATAATGGGAAATAAAACTTGTTGGAAGTCAGAATAACAACTTCTGTTAGACCTCTAGCTTTTTTCAAGAGTTAATAAATATCAAATTATATCACAGCCTGTAAAGGTTCCACCAAAGTACTCAAAGACAAAAGATTTAAAAGCTCTGAAATCAGTATTTATAGTGATTTTATTTGAGTGTATATAAAGATGTGTGCAGGTGAGAGGGTGAAAATTTGACTTTCAATGATTCTAGGTGATAAACTGTATAAAACTTTGTTTAAAGTGTAAGCTTGGGTTATAAATCTGATCTTGTTCTGGAAAGTGAGACAAACAAGCTGTGTCAACCTCGTTGTTACATTGCCAGGCTAGCTAAAATAGAATTCCTTCTTTTGTCATGTCTCCTGAACGAATTTAATATTCAAGCAGCCTGTTTGTCTTCAGCACCTAGTAAAAATGGCTATGCTTTTGTGTCGGCGAACTAGACACAAAGTTACCCATGAAAAGAGAGCTGCAACTTTCCATTTTTCATTTGGTAGGGTGGTAAAAAGAAGTGGTTGCTTCTAATTTGTTCATTTATTAGGTGATGTTGTTTTGAAGGTTTGTTTGTTTGTTTTAGTAACACAGCCTGAAGCATTGTGGCAGATCCATCAAAGATTGTTCGCAGCTGCTGTTAACCCCATAGCTGGCTAGCATGAGTCTTTCTAGTTCATTGTTTTGGATAAACTGACTTCAGTAGAAGTTGAGAAGATTGTCCGTTTGCCACTCCATGTTTGTAACTTCATGTTTTGAAAATTGCATGATATATTGGGATTGATTGAAATATACCGTGCATGCAGGGATTATACTGACTCTCACTTAATACACAAAAATAATAAGAAAAATGTCTGGGCGGGGTCTTCATAAATTACAGGAAAGTTAAGCAGTGCAACTGCTTCACTGTTGAAATCTGACAGCATCTTTTTAGTAACCAAGAACTACACAATGATAGATTTGAAAATGACTTGTAAATTTATGCAGCCTTTACACTGTGCGTTTATGTGAGTTATTCTGAAACACATCTATGAAAAAGGAGAAAATGGCAAAGCCTGTTGACTGGATTATAATTTTTTATTTTTTGTTGTCATGATGCCTAGAGTCTTGGTCTCAGACTAGGACCCAGTTGTGCTAGGAGCATAACAGGTTTGCAGTGCATGTGTAATATGGGACAATAGATGGTTAGGGACAGACAACAAAGAACAAGGAAGGAATATCAGTCATCATTGCTCATGTTGATAGACAAATATTTCAACACTTGAAAGCCTGAAAGAAGTCAATTTTTTTTCCTGTAGGCCTCACTGCAAAAACAATTTTGAGGAGGAAGATGGAAGCAGTCTTATATGAAACTTGTGGCTGGCTACTCCAAAATATGGGTGCAATGTGGGGAGGACTGGGAACACAAAAAATGTTACTTATCGAAATAATTGAAGTACGCTGGATTCCTGGTATAACAGGCTACTGAATGGAGTTGGCATTTTCATACTGAATGAGAGTAGTAGATTGTCAGGGCTTAGAAAGTGAGGATGAAGTTAATTGGTTCTGATGTGATAAAGAAGCAAGAGCCAGTGTGGGGGAACAAAGAAAGGGAAGACTCTTTTTAAGGTCGATATTGCGAATTCACATATCAGTCTCCCATTGTGAAACTGTGAGGTTTCAATATATACCTTTAAAGCCAGAGAAACCCATTTTATTGTCTAGTTTTGGCTATATGTGTATGTATGTATATATGCATGTGTGTATATATATGTATATAATATGGCAAAAAGGAAGTCTGTAGGGAATCTGATTTGGGGGAAATTGCTTTCTATATCAGATCTCACAATCACTTGGACTTTGAACTGGTAGCTGGGACATGTAATCAGCTTTTTAGCAAAGATCAGCTGTACCACTGAAAATGGGTTAACTGTTGTTCCTTAGTTCAGACTTCGTTTTCGTTTGTGCCAAGATTATAGTTAAAGATAATGTGCTAAAACAGTGCCTGAGAGCCTTCAAAATTTTTTTTGTAGCTGTAAATGCTTTAGTACAGTAGGTACTTTAAAACATTCCTATCTAAGCTACCTACCTCTTAGTGATTTATTTTGAAGAATGAATGAATGAGTCTTTTTTTTTTTTTTTTTTTTATTTCATGATTCTTAAGGCTAAAGTGTCCCATGCTATCTTTTGCTTTGAGGTAGGTTAACTGCTAAGTAAAAAAGCAGATTTGCTTTTTTGTGAGCTCCCACATGAACCGTGCTAGTGTGGTCACTAGGCTTTTACGTTTAAAACAAAATGATGATTTGACAAGGTGAATGCCTCAAGTGAAATATTTAGGCTTATGACTGAGTTTAAAACTGTTGAAAATGGTATGGTCTAATAGTGTTTTCTTTATTTTTAGATTAACTGCTGAAGTACTGATCGAGTTCTGCTATTCTTCAATGAGGAACTACAGGCTGATCTTTTGCCATAATCTTAAACAACCATAAATGACAAAAGAATGCTTGGTCAGTGAGGGCAGCTGGCGCAGAAAACGTTTTTCAAACTCGGCTGTTTAAGTACTCTGAGGTAGGTTTCTTAAACTGCTTTACTTGGGCATTTAAAAAAAATGGAAGGTGTGGGTTTCAGTCTGCCTGGTCTATTATGGTTTATCAATACAATAGTTAGGAGAGAATTAAGTTTTTCAACTGCAGTATTTTGACTAATAGTATATACTTCGTGTCCAACCTATATGAAAGTGATAGCTTGCATTTAAGCAAGTATTATTTTCTTTTGTTTTCTTTTTGAACAAGGCAGTTTTTTCTCTGATGCTGGCAGAAATTTCTTGGTTTTGATTAAGTAATAGAGTTTGCTGGGTGACTTAAACTGTAATACCATGTAATACCTTTGTTATCTAGAACCTGTATCGAGCAAAGACTTGCAAGTAATGCCCCAAATCCTGCATGATAGAAGGAATGTTATCACTGAGCATCCTAGAAAGCATTTTGGGGGGGAGGGTTACGTTCAGTAAAATTTTGAAACTGAGGCAGATATTGGAAGTTTACATAAAGTGGCCCTGAAGTGAAAGTCTTTCCTGAATTTCAGTTTGAGCTGATGTGGAAACTTTCTTGTCTAAATAATTGCGTAACTGGGAAACACTGTCAGAAAATGTATGGGAGAGTCTTGCTTCCATGAAGTTCCTTGGAGCTTGCTTAAATAACTGTGCAATAACTAGAATTTTACAGAGCTTCCTTTGTGGATATATGTTTTCTTCCATGTGTCCTATTAAGGATTGAGCAGAACACCTCAGCAGTAGAGTCATTTATCTAGTTATGCTGTAGTTGAAATCATGACAGAACTTTTTGTTAAATCAGTGCCCTGATTAAGAGACTGGACAGTATTTGCATTAGGTAATAAAACACATTATGTTACAGAGAAGTTTGTTCAGCAGTATACACTGAAGTATGATTTTTATTTTTAATTCTTATTTGACAGAAAAGACAGCTTTGATTTTTGGCTGCAAAAAGATATGAGGAAGAGCTCCTCCCCTTCCTTGAGTAACTGCAACTCTGTTCTTGCTAACAAAATATTTGGAATTCCACTTGATGAGCTGCAGCAAGAAGGGCAACCAGACAATGAGGTTCCATTCATAGTCCGCCATGTCGTGGACTATATTGAGGAACATGGTATGTATTATCTTGCTGTATTTTAGATAATATATTTAGCTGGTTTTATTCTTACAAAATAAACTTCTTAAAGGAGTATTTATTTTGTAAAATTTCTTGTATTTAATTGTCCATGATTTTTATGTGCTATATATATTTCCTTTCTTTACTCCCTCTGATTTACCACTGTTTTCTAGATAAGAGTAATGTAGTCAGCCTGGTAGGGCACTTCATAGGAAATGGCACATTTTTGGTACATTGCTGATGGTACATTGTTGATATTTACCTTATTTTATTGTATTTTTAACTGGGCATAAGAATGTGTTTACTGGGGAGAAGATTGGACATCTTGCAAAACTGTTGTCATGAAAGTCTTTCATTAAATGTGTGAATTGTGCGTCTTGGATTATCAGTAGTGTTTTGGATCTATTATGCGTATGTAATATATCAGAAAAGTTTATTTTTGCAACTTTCTTCTAACTTAGGGGGTCTGGAACAAGAAGGACTTTTTCAAGTCAATGGGAATGCTGAGACAGTGGAGTGGCTTCGGCAGCGGTATGATAATGGAGAAGATGTGGACCTGGTTAAGGAAGCAGATGTACCCTCAGCTATCAGCCTTCTTAGATTTTTTCTTCAAGAACTTCCAGAGCCGGTTATCCCAGGCAGCTTGCACATACATATGATGCAACTTTCGCAAGGTAGTAATTATTTTTTTAGTAGTGTATTTTTTTAAGAGTAAAAAACAGTATTAAATTGAGATGCTTAGTGACACTAGATTTTGGTGTTTCGTGTAATGATGTGTGTATCAAGATGCATTTATTTTAAGTCAAATATACCTTCTCTTAGCACAAAAACCAAATAAATAGGTATTCTCAGAAACTCAGTGTGGCTCTGAAGACGCAATTTATCCATCATGCAGGAAGACAGTGAAACTACCACATAACATCATGCTTATTCTGAGTATTCTGCTTTCCTGTGCATGAATACTGCAACATTGGTCAAAGCCACTGGATTCAAAGTCGTGTTTCACAATATCCCACCAGCCTCTGGATTCAAAGTTGTGTTTGATGATATCCCAACACTGATGGCTTAAAAGTGCTATGGAACTCCTTGTTTTTTCCCTTCTTTCCTCTGAATTGCATTTGCTCTGCCTATGCTCTTGATTCAATGGCACTTTGAGCTTTTGTAGCAAAGGAGAGGAGATCTCAAACAGACCCTATACTTGTATCGTATTTGCCCTTTCAGTGTGTTTTTCTTCTGTTTAAAATTCACTTGTAGGTGAAAAAAAACCTGTTGCCAGCATATTGTTGCTAAGTATATTTTTCAGTTACTGCAAAATCTTACCCTTTCAATTTTCCACCCATATGCTGGCACAGTGTTTTCTTATTCCCAACTTGTCTGTATGTATCCACTCTCCTGGGTCTTTTGGCCTCTGCTGTATTATGCAGTGTTGGAGTTAATTCAGTGTTGGAGTTAATTCATAACTTGACTAGTAAAAACTTTTGTCTTGCAGCACTACCATTAGTTAATGCATTGTGCATTCCTCAAAGGGTATATAAAGATGTCGGTGTTCCACACCTTGTAACGTAACTGAGGGTTTTTTTAGTTCTCTCTCTACAGGAGTGTTACTACTTTTCCAGGGTCGCTTAGTCTTTTCTTTTCGAGTGCTTGGCTTCTTTTGTTTTGTAAGAGGCACATTTTTGTCTACATTTAATTTAGTTTTCTGTTGTTGAGTTTATTCCTGATAAGTTGACAGCCCTCATGATAGTCCTGTTCAGAGTGGGATTTTTCATATGCTGTTACACTACACTTAGTAAGTGCCAAACTGGAGGGTTGTCTCCAAGAGTGAGAAGTTGCTTCAGTTTCCCCCCTTTGTAACCCGTATAGCTGCTGAGACTTTGAACATGGAGCGATTACCTGGATACCCGGCGATCGAAGACTGAACACTGATGTGTTTCTTATAAGTAGTCTTGCTCTGGAAACAACTTCTGGCAGCTACTGACCAGAGAAGCTTGTTAAGTATCTTAAGGTTGAGGTTCTGTGTACTTTTGTCCTGTAGTGCAGTAATGAGAAACTGAAGTGGATGACAGTAGACAAAACTTCATGAGTGATATGTCTGCTGTTTGATTTGTATTGCTAAGCTCATGGTTCACTGGATCTAAGCAGCTAGTAAACCAGTTTTATCCTTCTGAAAAGGATGATATGTAACAAAAGACGATAATGAAATTGTTAAGGCGGTAATGTGGAATGTTGCCGGTTGCTTTTTTGTCAGGTAATGCTGCTGTGCGCTTCAGTTTGCAATGCTACCTTATCAGGACTGGAAATGGAAATGTGGTGTGCTCATTTGGTGTAACGGCAATGTAATTTCCTTCTGTGACTTGTAAACTACCGTGTGAAATTCAGGGTTCTTTTTCCATCTTTGAATAGATGACTGGAAGGATTTGCGTGTAGGTTGTTTCAGGAGAGCTGTTCTTCAGCATATAACTCCCAGTTTATTTTCTACTGGTTAAATAGGCAGAGAAATGGTGTATTTTACTTAAACTTGCAGCTTACTGTCTTTACAGCTTGCTGTTTTTTTCCTCTCATTTTATACTACCAAAAAAAAGGTGATTTTTAGAAAGGCTTATACTATATGTTTTGTTCCCTTAGTACAGGTAAACCCTTAAATATTGTTTCTTGATACTATAATTAGAGGTTTGGTTTCCTCTATTCTGGTTTTGGCTTTTGACATTCCAACTGTCTGATAGTCATATCTGTGTTTATTAGTTTCCAGAATTACAAGCTCAGCTGCAACTTAGGTAGAGGAATTGCTTATAAAAATGCAGAAGGTGATAGTAATTTTGGATCCATATATAATTTAAGGTATTTTCCCCCTTTAGCAGGCCTTCTGTATCATTAGGTTAAACTCAGTTCTTGAAACAACTTAGTTATATAACAAGGTGTGGCCTATATACCCTTCAGGGCTTGTTCTGTGCAGGCCTAATGGTGGTGCCTCGAAGGCAAGTCATTTTACTAATTGAAGTGTGAATTTGACCCCGATGTGCTAGGCCATGTGTCCCAGAAGTGTGTATCCATCACCACATTCAGACGACTTCATTTTCAGATAAGTATTTTCTCACTTTAGGTCTCTGACTGTTGTTTAGAACCTACATTTTAAAACAGATTAGCAAAGACTAAACATCTGTGTCCGTGTGTTTGTGTGTCATCTTTCTCTATCTTGCCCCCTTTCTTTTTGAAGGATGAATTTGAAAGAGTTTTTTTGGTTTCTTTTTGCTGTTCTGTTGCCTTACATATATTTAGAGTAAAACCAACCAATAACCTGTTCAGCTCATTGTGTTACTGTGTTGGGAGAACTATTTTTTTGTGCTTTGTTGCCTGTGAGTTCAAACGCTGGAGATGTTGACTGTGTCTGAGCAAATGGAGTCCTGCACAGTTACCGTTTGGTATTATCACACATACACAGCAGGGAATTTACTTGTTTCTTCTTCTATAGGCTACTGAGGACCAGTGTGCCCCTCAGCTGCCTCATCTAGAGGGGCAGAGTGACCACTTAGCAGCTTCAAACTTTTTTTTTGGTGTAAGCTAAGAAGAGTTTTTAAAAGTTTTAGGAGGAAAGGGAGGTCTATTGGTATCAATTTTTCTCCTGTTTTGCTCTCCTGACTTTTCTTTCCTTTATATGGAATTTCCTTGTTAGGTAGTAAACCATTGTAAACTCTTTGAACCTCGTTGCCTATAAGGCTGATAATATAACAGATATTTTGATGAATGATACATGGATGTGGGGTGAGAATGAGAAGGTTTTCGGGTGACTCTTTTTCAGGTCTGAAATTGAACCAGCAAGAAATAAGTATGTGCTAGGTTGAGTACATTGAGATTGTTTGTATTCACCAGTTAAGCACTAAAAAAGAAAGTAGAATTTGTCGTCTGTTGAGATGGGGATGCTGGTAGAGGGAAAAGTGACAAAGTGGTTCCTCTGAAACAGAAAATTTAACTAGCTTTTTTAAATAGCTAGCTGTTTTCTAGAGCTCTTCTGCGAAGCTTCTGTTATATAAAAATGGTAAAACTAAAAAATATGGAGGAATGAGCCCTGTGTAGTCAGAAAACTGAGCATTAATTGGGGAAAAAATCCTGGAAACTACTAACTGAACTTGCAGAGGAGAGTGCATGGAAGTCATTGGTTTAGGTTATCAATTTCTGCTTCATAGCAGAAATTAACTTTATAGTTAGAGAAAGTGTCTGATGGTACCCTACTTTGAAATCAAGACTGTAGAGGTTTTCTGGTATGTTCCCCCACTTCCCTCCACCCTGCCAAACCTCTGACATCGTTGGTGAAGAGCGACTGAATAGGAAGTAGGAATTAGGAGCCTCTCTTGGAAAGTTCAGAGAGGAAGAGACTAATTCCAAGACTGAAACGAGGGGGCCAGATGCTGGGACAAGTAGAGAGCTTGTTTATGAAGTACTACCACTGTAAATACCCTTTAGATATGTGGGATGGACACTTAATTTTTTTTTATTTTTTGGTTGACTTTTTTTCCTTCTTCCGTGGGGAAATCTAGTATTAAAAGCTCAGACCAAGCAAATGCAGTTCAGATCCTGATGTTTTAGATTCCGGTCTGACCAAAGTATTTGTACTTCAGAAGTTAGTAATTTTTGTCTGAGTCAAAAGGCTGATCAGTATCAAATGTGAAAAAATTAAATATTTTAATATTGTGATTAAAATATTTTTATTGCATTTTTACAGATTATAATAATGAAGATGAATTTGGAAGAAAGTTGAGGTTCCTCTTGCAGCAGCTTCCACCTGTTAATTACAGTTTGCTAAAGTTTCTGTGTAAATTTTTAGCCAATGTAGCATCACATCATGAAGAAATTTGGTCGGCAAGTTCTTTGGCTGCAGTCTTTGGCCCAGATGTCTTTCAGTAAGTTGGTTATAAAAATTCATGCAGTACTTTTATGTGCATTTGAGAGTGTAAATCTGTCCAGTGTCTTTCCTGGTTCATTAGTAACAGCAGCAAGTATGCACTATATTTTTTGGGTAGTATCTTTTTTTCTGTCATCCCACTGATTTTTCACTTGCAGATTGTGCTTGTGATCTAAACAACAGCTCGCCCATGAGCTGTGGCATTGGAATCACTGATTTGGTTGTTGCATTACTGTAGTTATACTGAGGCTCAGATTTTTTTTAAAGGTGGTGCGTAAGATTACTATTTGCAGGAAAAAAAGTTTTGGAAGAAAACTGTTAAGGTGTGAATGTATACTGGGGATTCCTTTCTACAGCAAACTACTTGACTTTTAAATATTCCTTATGAAAAGTTAATGACTAAACATTTGTTGCTTTATCAAACTTAAATACAAATTAGTATAAAATTTTATAATGCAGTGGTTTGTAGTTATGCTTGAAGTTCTGTGTATTCACAATGGAACAGGGAAAATGATAAAGTGTAGCCCTTAGAAACCATTCACAGGAGTTCTTTGGGGAATTAGTTGGACTTAGGTTTTCAAACTAAGATAGTGTTGGAATCTTTAGCATTTACACAGATGTGGAGGATCTGAAAGAACAAGAAATAGTTAGCAGAATAATGGCGGGACTTCTGGAGAACTACTATGAATTCTTTGAAAATGAAGAGGAAGATTTTTCATCTACTAATGATTTAAGCTCAATAACTGAGCAGGTAAGAATATTTTAAGTGGCAATATTTTATTGCAATATTTTATTACTTAGGTGTCCATTATAACCATTTATGTTTATGAAAGATATGTTGAAATATTTTCTTTAATATGCCTTTCAGTCTCTTGTAAACTGACAAAGCCTAGTTGTTTCCTTAAACACTTTTTTTTCCCCCCCACATACCTGTGTTTGTGAAATTGTTACTTTGTAGAAAGAGGAGGATAGCTACTCTCTACAGAAAAATACACATGCCCTAAAACAACGATAATATCCTGGCCAACACAGACAGTGTTACGCTATATAAATAGTATAGATTTGTAATTACCTTTTAGGAATGGGGAACTGTTTTGTAAGTGAAAGCAAAACCACACTTTGTTAGTCTTGGTCTATAATGTGTCTAGGTGTAGCTTACTGAAATGTGCAGGGTCTTGCATTCCACTCAATTGTGTTGTCATTGGTGTGTCCCTTTATCAGAATTTTTGAATGATGTTTTTGATTCTAAAACTTAAAAATGTCATCTAGATATTATGGGAAAAATCCTGAAAATCAGAGAGAGTGAAAATTGAGTAGAATAGAAATAGTCTGGATCCGAGTATTCAGCTGTCAGGATTGCCAGGTTCGCCTGTCTCTGTGACTGTTGGTATCCGTTATTGCTAATTCTGCCTTTCCTCTCAGTAAATTTAACTTCATAAAGTTAATGTGATGCTGCAGATAATAGAGATGGAGAATTGTTAGGGAAGTTAAGCCTCTCGTGCGGTATTGTGATACAACATTGTTCGTTATGGCAAATATTTTTAACTTTTAACCAGTCATGGTATAAAAATGATAATGCGTGGAAGAAGTACTTGTGTATAATTGAAGAGGTGGGTTCCAATATTACTGATAAAATCGTGGCTCAAACCCTTGCCCAGAAATGTGGAAAACTTTAAACTGAATTTTCTGGTGCTTAGTGGTTTGACAAACAATATAGTTCCTTTTAAAGAGGAAAAAGGGAAAATCACCAGCAGTTGCTAGGTAAAATAACATAAAATACTGAATTCTTAAAGCCTAACTATCCCACAGACCCCTCCTAGTGAGACAGATGAGGCAAGTACTAGGACAGCTGACTGCTTCCTCTTTGCTGCAATGGAGACACCTCACCCCTTGGTCCGGACTGCCAAGCGTGGGCAGCAAGTTCTGGATCGAGCAGCTGCTGCTCTGCTAGCGGCTCCAGCGAAAATTTGCAGCTTTGCACATGTTTGCTGCTTCTTCAGCTCTTAACAAGAGTGCATCTAGCACTGAGGACTCACGTAGTCCTGCTACATACAGGCAGTTACTGGAGTCTTGTATATTCTTTTTTTTCTGTCTAGGCTGTAAGTTTTGCAATCCAAGGCTGAAAGCCACTGCTTTGGGTTAGCATAACTACTCTTTACAGTATAGTTAGTTGGTCTAGGCTCTCATACTTGGTTAAAATTACTAACTTTTTTCTAGTTAGTTATGTCCTAGCAAAAGTGTTTGCCAAACAGAGCTGCCTGTGAAACATAAGCAAGTTGCAGGCCTAGCGGGGTGTCCCTTTAATGCCCTGTCTTTAATTGCATCTCCAGCAGATGTCGACAGCGCACTCCCGTTTGCGCCTGCTCCCTCCGGGGCTGCGGAGCAGAAGGGCTGCTGCCCCTGGGCAGGGGCGGCCTTGCCCTTGCTGCCTTGTTATGGCCTCGCGAAATTACAAGAGAAAATTGGGGGTAAATAAATTTCTTGCCCTGAATGTAGTGCCATATAGCATAACATTGTACCCCCCCTTTAAAAAAGAGGGGGGGGGGATATACCTCCTCTCTACCTCTGTGGAATCTTAAACTCCTTAAGTTTCAGTTTCTCTGATTTCAGTGGTTTTCTTTTCTACTCACGTGGTGGATATTATAAAGCATCTTTTCCTGAGGCTGTTGCCGATGCTTTTATTTTTGGCTTTACAGGAGAGTTTTGGTGAATCAAATAGAATCACTTTGACATGTTTACTTGTTCACATTTTTGGAAGTTTTAGGCTTATTTGCTTTTAGAAAAAGAAGGTGGCTCTGACTGTCAGTTGGCTATATTATTTTAATTTCTTAATTGGCTATATATATATATATATATATATCAGTACATGGAAAATCTCAAGCCTTAAGAATTCTGTATTGCCTTCCATAGAAGGGTTTGAAAATACTTCTCAGGAATGAATAAACATTGCAGCATCTATGGAATAGATGAGAATTATCCATCCATCTTTTATAGATGGAGAAAGACAGGTTGTGCCATGTGACTTCAGTGTGGCCAGGATTTTGTTGTTTCTTGATTCTCCTTGTGTATGCTTACTGCCTCAGAGGTGCTGCTTTTTTCAGGTTTTTGTTCAAAAATTTAAATGGGTTATGCATCTTATTTATGATGTCTAGTGTATGAGTTTACTTAAAAGCAAGTATCGTGTGCCCAGTTCTTCTAAAGTTGAAATATATTCTCCTCTTACAAATATGGATATTTTTATAATTCACATGCTCTTGTAATTCCATGGAGCTCTTTAAAGAACTCTTTTAGCCATTAATTGTGGATAAATCTTTGTATAGATAAATGATCTCTTGGAAGAGGAGGAAGATGTAAAGCTTGAACAGTCTGAAGAACTTCCAGAAGATGGCACAGAGAAACCTGTTGAAAGGCCAGCTGTGGTACATCTAGATATGACCGGGAGTATCTCAGATTCCAAGAGTGTTACAGCATCAACAAGGTAACTTGTTTCCACCCTGAATTTTTATCTTCACATTTGGAGTATGGTCTGTTGTGTATGAGAAAAGCTGTCAGACATTTGAGTTGCATTGCAATGCCTGTGAAAAGGCTCTAGAAGTACGTGGAGTTCTCATAGTGGTAAAATGTGTTACAAAATAACTGTTCCCAAATTCAGTGGATGAAAGAGTCTGTAGAACTTAAATTGCATTTAAATGTGATGATTTAGAGGGAGAAGGGAAAGAGGGCATATTTTAATGAAACTGTGAAGTGGTATTTAAAGAGTGAATTTTGTAGCAGAAATGTAAGAGAATCTGAGTATCTTCAGATCCAAACCCATTCTGTGCCATCTTACCACCACTCCTTTTCTTCCACCTTATTTTCATGTTTATTGAATTGCTTGAAGACCAAGGTTATTTTCTAGTATCGTAGGAAATCCTAGGACAATTTCTTCTCCCATGCTGGAGAACAGAGATGTTTCCTTTTATGACCCTACTTCATTCTAAAGCCTTAAGAATTTGTTTATTCAGGTTATTTAAGATTTTTTTTTTTTAATGCCCAATTTGGTCAGGTGTTAAATGAGGAAAGTGTTTCCTTATTTCACTTGAGTGCAGTATAATATATTTCATAAACAATTGTAATGAAGACTGTAAAGGTATGATTACTTCCTAAAAATACATTAGAGAGACCTCCACTAGGGCAGAGGAGGAGCTATAGATGACCAAGTGGACAATGTTGATGAGAACAAGTGGATAATATTGACCATTAATGATTTTAGGTTGGAATTTGGAGGAAGGTTCCCTAGACCTTAGAGGAATAAGGCTCTGGAATGGCCTTTAGTAGCAATAATGTGGAGAAATCTTGAGCACTTTAGAGATGGCATTTTTGTGAGGTTATAAATGGGATTTCATAAAATGGGTTGCTTGCAATTGTAGAAAATTTGATTTGATGACTCAGAAAGTCTCCCCAGGCCTCTCTTTAATTTGAGCTGAAATGAAGGTTCTGGATACCCTGTTTTCAGTGCAGAGTTTTGTGAAATTTGGCTTGTTAATATATTTATAAAATACCTGAAGACCCTTCTTCAGTTTATTTAAACTCTGCCAGATAAATCTTACTCAGAGGTTGATGCTTCTTTGTTATCTCAATGTAGGAGTGTCATGACTAACACTTAGATATGAATTGAGGTTTGTTAACTGTATTTTAGAAAAGAGTTACTAGAAAGATTCACGGAAATGAATCCAAACAGGCGTAATTGCTGCTGTAGCTGAGGGGCCCTGCATTGCCTACCTTGGAGCCTGACCCTGTAAAGGGATCAGTTTGCGTAGGCTGTGCTGGTAGAGAGCTGCGGGCAAGCTTGGAAGTTGTGAAGTCTAATAAGGGCAGGAGTATTAGAGTGAGAGTTAGCTTTTAATTAAGACTTATCCTCATAAAGCATATACGTCAACTTAAAATCATACTTCTGTCTGAGAGCTTATTTGCACTTGCTTGTAATACACAGGTTTATATTTTAAAGTCTTTTTTACTTGTGTTTATAGTTTATGAATAGCGAATTTTACGTTTTTCTCTCTATGGTAGGTGTTTGGTGTGGGCATTTCATGTGATGACTTATAGGGAGGGGTGAGGAATAATCCCAATTTGGTTGTTTTGTTAATTTATACTGTAATTGTTAATTATCCTTGTCAGCAGTATAGTTGCTTAATTTTACCATAACTTAAAAAGAGTTCCTGAAACTTGAATTTCTACAAAAGTACCCTTGTTTCAATTAAAGTTTTAAAGCAATTGTACTATTCATAGGTATTTTGGTGCTTGTGGAATGTGTAAGTGCAGAAATAGTGACAAACTCCTTAAGTTTGAAAGTGTAAATTTGATAGCTTGAAGAGAAATACATGTTTACACTATGTTTAGGGTTAATTAAAAATCAAAAAGCATTAATTATGGTTAGCATTTCGCATAATTTGTGGGGAGGGATATGGAGGAATTCTCTAGAGGAAGAAAGAGGATCTTGACCGTAAAACCAAAACTATTACAGGAAACATGTAAAAACACTGAATGAGAATGTTTTAATAAACTTTTAATCAATGTAAATGTATTTACAAACTTAAAAATTTTCATGATTTGAATTTAACGTCCCTTTAATAATTTTTTTTTTAGTTCCTTGATATTCAAAAAAAGGAAAGCACATGGTAAAGCAGATTTTTTGGGTTATTTATATTGATGTGGGGCCTGCATAAGGGAAAGAGGAAGAAAAGTATATCTTAAAAACATGATTCTTACAGTTCCTTAATTTGGAGTCTTGTTGCATCTCTGTTACTGTCAGGTTTTAGGAACCAAGTATCTGTGTTTTGGGCCTTTGGAAACTTTTTGGGAAAAGGTTGCATGTTTCTTCTGTTAAAGATCATCTTGATCCATATGACAAGGAATATGACCTTCTTTTTAAATACTTGGATCATAACTTGCTTATCATTTTGCTTGCTACCTTTTTTCTTTACTTGTTCTGTTCTTTTAAAAACATATGACCTTCATGCACTCCGTGGTGTTAATTTGACTGTGTGTATGTGTGTGTGAGAGAGCTGATGAGAACATGGATAATCACTAATGCAGTCTGATTTAGTGACTGTGTGAAAATGTTATCTAAAAGAAACCTTTTGAGTGATCTTAAGGCTGTTTTCCAGTCAGGGAACATCCGTTGTTCACTGGTTGACATGGTGTATTGTACAGGCAACATCATACTCTCCGTTATCAGGAGCCTTACAGCATGACATTTTCCCGTTGGTTGTCCCAGCTTTCATAGAAAGGGAGTATTGACTCAGCATTGCAGCTGACTTTTAAGAGGTGCTATTGAAACAATCACTTTAGACTCCTTATCTGTCATTATTTATGCTGAATTTTTTCATTGCTGCTCTTTCTGTCAGTTAATAATTGTTTTACGCTTTGCAGTTCATCTCAAATATTGTCAGTTACAAGCCTAGAATAAAACTCTTAATATGTTCTGGGCTTTTCAAAGTTGGATGTATAAAACAATGAGATACGACAAGTAGGAAGTTCTGTAAACAGCTTGCTTTCTCCACATTAAATGCAAAGACAAAGAGGAACTCTTTGCTACTTGTCTGATATTTCTGTTGTCTATTTTTTTTTTTTAATTAGCTTGGTCAGTGAGAGAGAGGACATAATACACTAAAAAAAGTAAGACGAGGTGTGTGGGTATATATAGCAAGACAAACCAAATATAGTAACTGGATTGGACTGCTGGAAAATATAATATATTGTTTTGGTTGGGCTCTCTGTTTAGCATCCAAATACTTGTCCCTGCTTCAGTCCTAGAAGATGTGTGAACAACATGTTAGGACAGCTTTCCGATGTTGATTGGGCAGCGTATTGTCAGGAGTGACCTCATGTTGCAGTCTATTCCTATTTAGACTGCAGGCTTCAGTGCAGCACTCCAGAAGTGCTGTCTGACAAGCAGCTATCGAACCCGAGCGAGCAGTATGCACAACCAACAGGCAGCGTCGCGCTTCGCTGTTTTTCAAATGAAGCATTTTTACATGAAGTGCTCGTTTGGGATAGCAAAAATAATCAGAATGGCCTGCAAAGTTCTGCTGCACAGGTAAATAGATTAAAGATAAATGTTACTTTGGAATGATTGCAGATAAGAGGTTTTTTTTAACTTAAAAAGATGTGAGAGATGAAATGTAATTTTGGGATATCATGAAATTAAATAATGGCACCATTGTTTGTTTGTTTTGAATGAGAAATAAGAACTTATGTGCAGTCAGTAAATTTGCAAGAAGAACTTTGAAATGTTTTATCTTTAGTTACTTTTCCATCTCAAGATGTCTTTTTAACAGGACTGTTTATAGGTAGGGAGAAGGTGCAAAAAGGATTCTCAGGGGTGGATTAGCATTACCAAACAAAGAGGTTTACCTTTGTGTGTCTCGCTGTGTCATGCTGCGTTAAGACTCTGTATAGCAGTATAAATTACAGCTTTTGAAGAAGTATTCTTGAACACGGCACATCAGTTCTGGAGTTCTAATGAATTTTCAGCTAAGAGTGACTGACGCATTTTTTCAGAAAGTGCTTAATTGCTAAAGTGATTAGTCGAAGATGTAAGATATTCTTCAGTAGTAAGAGGATTGTTCAGGCTTTGGAATACTGCTGATTTATGCACATCTTTTGCTGAGTACCTCTAATGCATCCAAAGGTATTTAATAAAAGCACTGCTGAACGATCCTACGCTGGAGGGGCTGAAGGTTACTCAGTAAGATGGAAAATTTTGTTACAAACCTTGTCCGAAATCTTTTGGGTTCCTCGGAGATGAGTTTATTCTCCCCACTCTTGACATAGTTCTTCGTTGTCTCAAGTGGTAGAATAAAAGGATTCCAGGTCATCAGTTTCCTATAAATAGTATTTGTACTTGTGCCCTTGACTGAATTTTTTTGCTCCGTTCTACTAGTGTGTTGCAGCGTCCTGTGCTCTGATTGCCTCTCTCATTTTTCCCCCTTTGTCTGAGAAGTTACGGTATTTTAATAGTAAATTGATTTTACTGTGAAAAATCATATATTGGTACTTTCTGAAAGTAAGTATACCTTTTACAATGCAGCTCTTTTAGAATTATTGAAAATCCTGAGATTAGATATTTAAAACTACATTTTTTTCATTTTGAAATCTCATTGTTTTTTCTCTGAAATTCTTGCTTTATCTTGTTCATGGGGCTGAACTTGCAGCTTTACCTCTTCATTTTTTTTCCCGAGTATTGTCAAAACAAAAGTTGTTGATTAGTAAGCGCAAACGTTCTGTGCAGTAGTAGGGCCGTGCCGAACTCTTGTGCGCAGACACGTCGATGAAATGCAAGTATCTCAAGGTCTGAACTTTTTCTTATCATTTCCATGATTGAAAGAAAAAAGAAATGTCAGTGTGTTCAAACACACTTTTAGTTGTTTGATCCACTAGCTTTGAAATTAGTGGCTACAAGATTAAGCTTCTACATCAGATAAATTTTCTGAAGCTGTACGGCAACGGCTATTTTGGAATAGTAGTTTAGAGCTGGGTTTTTTTAGCCAAGCATTTGGAGCAGATCTGCTTCCCCCCACCCTTAAAAAACAAAACAAAACAAAAAAACCCCCTTGATTCAAGTGTGTGTGGCCATTTAAAAACAAAACACGCCTTTTTAATTACCAGCTTCGTTCCGTCTTTATGTGGTGTGGTTCAAACACTGCACTTTACTGTTAGCTGAGTGCACTATGTGTAAGGCAAAAGGGATTATTAAATAATTATTTTAACCTGTTTCCTTATCAGATAGTGTCTAATTGAGAGTCGTTTCTTGCTCGTGTTCTTCTGCCTCACCTCTCCCTACTTTGCATTTACTTAGAGGAAGAAGAAGTAGAAAGTTTGCTGGAATAGGTGGTCTCTTTTTCTTACCTCTCTGGCAGTGGATGTGGAACTACTAATAAACTTTGTAAGGTCTAAGAAAGACACTCCTTGCTGTATTAAAATTCTTCTAAGATAAGCAGAGAGTCTGTTCAACATTATTTAGCACGAGCAAGGCTAATATCAGCGAAAAGTATGTCCTTGAGGTATCTCTTCAGTTTTTTAGAGGAGCAGCAGTCTTGCATGTTCCCCCCTGCTTCCCTATAGTGTTTCAGGGTTTACTGTATGCTTTCATGAAAGTAACTTTAAAAATCCATTCTGACTGCTAGTGCATTTTGCTAAAAGGTAAAGAGTAGAAAACAAGTTTGTTTTTCAGCTGTTCAGGCTTAGTTAAATGCCCTTTCTTCTTACTGTTTTTATGGTGTTGTGGTTCTCCACTCCCCCTCCCCGCTCCCCCCAAAATGAAATTAGTATTTATGTTTGCCTGAGTAAGACATGTGACAACCCCTTGCCATTTACAGTGGCGCTTTGTTCTTTTATTTTACTGTTAGTATGTTTACTATCAATTTGCCTAAAATTTCATAAGTATTCTGTTTACAACTATGAGAACTGATCGTATTAATGGAAAATTGGAGAGGGAGAGCATGTGCATGAGTTAACTTACTTGAACTTGCTTGTGTAGATGCACTGATTTATCCAAGAGTTTAAAGTTTCAGGCTGAAGTGACTAGTGCTCAGAGATTTCTAGGTGCTTTACAAATGGCTAACTGTGTCCCCAAACCTCTGGAAGGTACCTGCCTTGCACTTGAAATGTAGCTGTCCTTGGAGACTGCAGCAGCATCTGTTGAATGTTGTAGAATAAGAATATGCAACAATCTGACAGTCAGTGAAGGTTTCTCTGAACTGCAGCTGCGCAAGGAAGCAGAGTAATTTGGAATTTGCTTTAGACAGCAAGGTTAAAATCTGCATTCTTAAGCAAGATGTCAGGAAATCTTTTGAGACTAAGTGATTAGTATTTCCCTTGGGAAAGCCCATACCTCTGATTAGCTCATAGCTTCATAACATACTGAGCTCTTGAGAGACAGGAATCTGCATTGCTGCTTCTACAACTTTCTGTCTTATGGTGACATTTTTTTAAGGCTTCTCCATCTAAATAATAATGCAAACCCGTGCGTTTGCTTTACGACATATTTATTTTAATTAGCTGCATTACATGCAGTATTTTTAGTATTTTCAAAGTTGTTTTCTGTTGTCTTCAAGACTCGTTTATTGTTACAATTTTTTTGCATTACATTAACTTACTTCTTTTTTTATTGCAGTGCTCATATCTCTCCCATAAGTATCTTGCCAGCCTCTGCAGAGTAAGTATAATGAAAATCCAAAACTTGTGATTCCTGTTGTTATTAAAATGTGTGCAGATGATATGTCTGCTTTCAAGAAAAAGAAATGTATTAGGCTTGATTATTACAATTATGAATGAACATATTTAGTGTGAAGTATTTCATTTATGGAATTTAATGCTCACGTAGGACCAAACATCATGTGTGTCCGTATTGTTGACTGCAGAAACGTGGACCGCAGTGTGGCAGAATCTAGATTCCAGAACATTTTGTTTTTATACTTAGATACTTCATAAATGTTTGACTCCAAAATTATAGAAGTGTTCACAGTAGTATTTTTAATATCACTTCTCGATGTTAGTATTGAGTCTAGTTAAGTGGAATCACATGTACTATTGAAGAGGAAAGATAAAACTCAAATAATCCCAGAGTAAAAGATGTGGTAAAATAATTTATGATTGCTATGGGAGGCTTTTTTATAGCCTTATTTTCTCATTTTGGATGAGCTGGCTAAGAAGCAGTCATCAGGGTAGTCTGTATTTCAAGAATGGCATTTTGTTAAAGTATATCCTTCGTGTATATCCACTGTCCTTCATCAGATTCTTCTCATTGTCTCCACTGTTTGTTAGATCTTGTCTTTTTAAGATTACAGCCCCGTTCAGAAGGGGTGCAACTGACTGCTGTAATGGTACCTGCTTCAGTTTTGCCTCTGACCTGTTACAGACACAGGACTTCACTGTAACAAATATCTTAGGCTTATATAATTTCTTGCATATAATTTTTCTCTTTTTTTTCTGAATAGGTTAGTCATTGTAATGAGTGAACTACATTCTCTTGAAATACTGTTAATAGATTTCATAATACTTTCCCATGTAAATCTTATTAAATAAATGATAATAGATCCAGTAATTCCCATCGTCTTTTTGGAAAGATTAGTCTGTTTTGTCTTGAAGTACTTGGCATCAAAGATTCCTCTGTCTAGTAAGAATTGATATTTCCACCTTTCTGCATAGTCGATCAATGTAAGAAGTTCTTAACGTGAATTTTCTGGCTTTTTTTTTGTTAGCATTTTAGAAAGAACAATTAGAGCAGCTGTGGAACAGCACCTTTTCGATCTGCAGAGCAGCTTAGATCACGATCTTAAGCATATACAGCAACACAGATTGGGCTGTAACAATGAAGCAAAAAACCCCAACAGGGATGAGGAAGGATCTAACAACCAGTAAGAATTCTTGTATCTATAATGAATTGCATAGGATTGTATATCTAAGCTTTTCTAAAACTATCTACCCTGTTCCCCCTCATCAACCCAAAGCAAAAGTTTTGCTATTAACTTAAATTTATCTTGCATTTTAAACCAAATCAACTTCTGTCACTTGCAAGTAATCATCAGCTCTTTAAGAAAATATTTTAAATTGAGCATATGATATAGCTCAAAATACTGTGATGTATAACTGCTTCACTGCTGAACTGTAAGTAGCACAAGCAAGTTAAATTTACCCCAGTGTTTCATTTTAATCTCATTTGTGTTACTATGACTCAATTTTATCATATAAAAGCTATTGTAGATGCCATCTGAGTTTCTTTAATACACCTTTTCATGTCAATGTAACTATTGTACTCCTCTGGTTGCCAATATCAACAAAACATCTAAAACTGATTGGAATGAGCAATTTGGATTAATTGCATGGAGGAGTTGTCCCATTTGGTCAGCTTTTATTTTTATCAGAAGTCTTCCTGGGTTATGGGTGTAGTGATTGCCAAGACAGCACTGAAAAGCTGATACCTTTTAGTGTTTTATTAAAAATAAACAATCAAATTAATACCCAAACTCCAAAAATGCCTAGTTCAGTTATTTAAGTAGGATTTCAGCATCTAAATCCCTTCGTGGCTTGGAGTCTGAAATATGTCAAGTATTCAGAGACTCAAATGCTGTTTTCCAGATCTTCAGTGTTTTTAAGTCTTATCTGTGACAACAAGTGGGACTAAAGTTAGTAATCGATAGTGAAATTTTCATAGGACAATAACAAGTAATAATTGTTGCTGATAATGATCAATTATAACTTGAGTTTTAAAGATTTAATTTGCTTGAAGTAATGTGTAAGTCTGTAATCACCTGAAAGATCTGTAGTTACTGAATTCCTTCAGTTACAGCATAAGTGCGTTTAAGGCTGGCTGGCCTCACAGCAACAGAAGCTAAAAGTACCATCACTGCAGACTTGAAACCAATATACTCTTTTGGCACTGGGACTGTATTTCAAATGCTTCTGATCATCATAGCGCTGAGGATTAACCATAATAGATGATATATGATAGCATTCTTGAAAGAGGTTGTCTGAGTCCTTTAAAGCAGTGCAGCCAGGGGACTACACACAAGCAGTACATACAATTAAATAAATAATAATAATAATAAAAAGTGGCAATCCAGTGCAAATTCCCTACACTAGCTTAAAATAACTGCAGGAATTATGAAAAATTAGTTAAAATGTAAAATTCCAAGCCGTGCTGTTTAATATCTGTATACCTGATTGAGGAAAAGCATTTTTAAAAGTGGTTTTGGAATTTGAGAGAGGGGAGAAGGAAGGCAGTGAAGTCAAAGACTTCACTAGATTGTTTAAAAAGCAGAAGAACAGGTTGCTGAAAGGTCTTCTTATTTGTCTCCTTAGGAATGATGTTATTGAAGATAATGACATTGGTAGCAGTAAGAACACGGGAGACTGCTCTGAAATATTGGTTAGCACCAATTTAGACAGTGAAGCTGTGAAACATGATACTGTAACTGAGGAGGAAGAAAGCCTTCAGGTGAGAGCTAAAGCTTCTTGTATGTGAAAACGGTTAATTGTTGCGACTTTAGCAAGGAAGTGCTTTGGAAATCTGAGTTCTTCTGATAGCTCTGACACAGCTTTCTATGGTGCTTTTCTGCTGCTTTGTGCAGTTAATTCCCTTTTTTGCTGTGCAGGTTTCTCTTAGATAGACATGCACAGAGAAGTTCTTTTGTACTTTGGTGCAGCTTGACTGGACCCTGGCTAATGGTTTCCTTCTTTCACAGGTACCGGCCCTTCCTTTTGCTCAGGTAAGTTAATGTATCAACAAACATAGCACTGGTTAGAGTAGCATCTGTTAGTAAAAGCTTCCTGAGGAGAAGAGAATCTAGCAGTGTAGTTGTGGAATAACCCATAGTTGGTCACACCTATCACTGTGTTATGCAATGGTAGAAGCTTGTGTCCCTCTGTGCTGATGTACGCACTCAGAAAAAGAAGAGAGAGAAAATGAGGCTCGTGACCTCCTTAAAAAGATTCAACGCTTTTTTTCAATGCTTGAAGTGTCGGGATTGACCATTTGTGTTCCAAAGCACAAAAATTCCTGTGTTTAAGAGGCACTGTGATCTAAGATGTGATGCTAGCATGCTTTTTAAAAAATAAATTGAGCTATTTTATCTTTACACCTGTTTTTGCTCAGAAAATAAGATGTTAATGATACTTGAAGTTGCTGTTAAAGTTCAGAAAGCAACTAAAAATGTGAACAGCAGACCACAGAGCATCAGATGTCATAGATTTAACTTTGGCTTTGCTTTTTTACTTAACTGAACAGTTTCATGTCAGTGGAAGAAGTAAGCCTTGTATACAGCTTGAATGGAAGCATGTTACTGTAGAAAATGTGAATGTTGAAATAATTGTTTGCCTCGTACAGCACTCAGCTTTGGTTTGAGCTGCAAATCATTAGACGTCCACATACAATCTAAAATGCGGGTTTGTAGTATGTACGGCCCGAATTTCTGAAGATGCCCTGAAATGTACCAGCACTTTTGCTAACAATCAGACATCAGTCTCTCATCTGGAATATTTTTATGCAATGAAGCAATGCTGTAAAATATGTGCTGATAAAAACAAAATTAAGTATAACAGTAATATGCAAGAGAATATAGTCTCCGCAATTCTGTATGAAATATAGCACGTATGCAGCTCTCAAGTAAGCACTTCTAATGAGAAATTCAAATCCATAGCTCCTCATTTAGTTGATATGCTATTATTGTCTTAACTCTAAATGATAAATTCTGTGGATAAAGAGATCTGCTATAAATTTTGTAGGGGAACTTTCTACAATGGTTTTTTAACTTGTCTGTGAACCCTTAACTCAGCTTGAGGGTTTCCTGAAAGATAACTAGAAAAGTAAACCTACTGTTAGCAACTGGAAAGTTTTAATGGGTCTGTGAACTTCAAAAGATAGAAACTGATGCCTTAGCGTAGTGAAACCATGACTCTTGCCTGGGCTCCTGTGTTATTAAAACAAGACATCACCATTGTGCTTTTCACTGTTGTAATGCATTCTTCGTCTAGCTTTCTGTCTTCTTTCATGGATCCCAGCAACTCTTTTGAATCACCTAACGAGCCAAATTTTTCACTCACTGCTGTTAATAGCAGCATATTGTTCTAGAATTTCATTCCGTAAATTGAAATTTAACGGAACATATTGATCTCCCAGATTCTTTCCTGATGCGTTAATGCCAAATCTTGTTATAAAAAATTTATTAGATTGCTATCCTGTAGGGTATAATGCACAAAAATTGGTATTAAAATTAGATGATATTTTATTCAATGCAGGTGAAATACTGTGCTTGCAAGAACTGTTCTGAAAGTACAGGGAAGAGTTGCATACTTCTGCCTTGTGTCTTTCTTGACAGACTATTAAGAAGTCATCCTTTTTTTTTTCCCCCCCCTTCCTCCAAAGTAACATTTGTTTTAGATTTTGAATCTTTTTACAATGAAAGCCTTCAAGAGCAATAGAAAGTGGATTGCTCGTGTTAACTGCTAACTCTCTCTCCTTACTTCCTCTTGATTTCTTGGATAAAATATATGCTGAGCCTCAGAAATCAAAACTCAGAACATGCAGATGGAGAAACAAAAATTCTAAACCAGTGGTTCTTCACTGTATTTTTGCAGTTTCAGTGGTTTCAGTGAAAGAACAGCTGAGAAATGTGAATTATGCTTCTAATGAAGTATGTGTGCTTTCCAGTTCTATGTACATTAACATACTAAGAATATGGAAGGGAAACCTGATGCTCAGGAGTTGCATGCTCATGCAGCAGCTCTTGTTGTCGTACATGGTATCGTTTTCAGCCTTTTTTGCTTTTTGGTAGGTTTCTGTCCATTGACTTCAATGGTAATGTTTGGAGGGAAACTTTGTTCTTCCAAATGTTAGCTTTACCTTCTTGTTAAGATACCATTTCAAACTTTATTGGAAAGTTTTATCATTGGGGTGGATACTAAAAGGAAATCTATGGTGATTCTTTTGTCTGAAAGGGGTTTTAAAAGATGGCATATAGGGTTGGAGGAAACAAAAGATGAACTCGTGTGCACGAGCTCTTCTTTGGGTCTGAACTGGAAGCAGAAGCAGCTGTTGCCACCCCTACAACAAATGTGACTATGCAAGAGCTGCACAGCTCATCTCCAGGGTGAAAATTATCTGCTGGGGTATGCCAAATGTATTGTAATTGGAAATTGTTTCCTTCAGTTGGAATTTGGCTAGAGGACTGACGTAATGTAAACAGAATAATGGAGTTCTGTCTGATAAAGGGCAGATATTACTGTCAGTCTTGTTCGGTTAGCGGATGTTACGTATGTTTGAACTCTGATCTTTTGTTTTACGTTCGTACGTTTTAAAGCTCATTTGCGAGAGCTTAAAACCTGAAATCAAATGTGATGTGTTATTTAAGGAGGATATATTTCATATTTCAAATTACTTGTAATTCCCCCAAATAAGGCACTTGTTGAAGAAAACAAGTCCTGGCCTTTGGCTTAAATACTTCAAGTAACCAATTGTAGATCCTTAAAGTAATCAGCCTTTCCTTTGCCAGCCTTTGGTGAACAAAATGGTGATGTGTATTCGCCTGAACTTATTTTGTGAGATGGTGTCATAGAATAACTGCCAGCGTTTCTTCATCCCTTTCCAGTTCTGTTGGTGCTTTATTTAGTAACAGGGATTAGCAGTTCCTTTTAGAAAGTCTGTCAGACTTGTTTCATTTTACACATGCTGAGCACGAGTATTCATCCAGCGTAAGTATCTTTGGGACTAGGATATACTTGTTGCCATGATTTTAGTCACCCCCAAACTTCATGCTGTGACTGAGCATTTGTAGTGAAAGCGTTGCTTATATCCTAAAAAATGTGGGGAAAAAATGGTTCATTGAAGATGGAAAGCCATTATCTGTCTTGTAGTGATATATCCTGTGGATGTTTATTTTCTATGTAAAACAGCTGGTTACTGGCCTCACTTTGGTTGTAAAAATATTGCATGGTTAGCAAGTACGATTTCTACCCACACATAAAAAAAACCCTTTGGTTTTGTGCTTGAGGGCTTTTTGTGGTCAGTGATGGTTACAGAAATGTTTTCAGCTAAGAATACCATTCCCAGAGCTTTCTAAACAGCCTTTTTGCCAACAGGCTGCAGACGTATTATTGAAACCATGTGGTAAAGAGGCAGAAGTTGATGGAGAAAATAATAGCGAAAGGTATGAATTTGTTTCATTTATCACTTAAGTGGCAGATTCTGTAACTTCAGTTTGGAAACATAAGTATACCAAACTCTGGTAATTTGTTACAGCACAGTATAACATATGGAAGGGAAAATGAAACTTATAATTTCTCACATGTAAAAACAGTAAGGATGAGATGGAGTTATCTTTTTATGATGATGAAATAAAAGGCATGGAACTTTATGCACTTAAAAGAGAAACTCGGTGCAGACCTATATGATTGATGTTGTGTTTTTTGAATAACCCTATGTTCTGGGCAAGAGAAACGGAAGAGAAAATGTTGTTATTTTCTTCAAATCATTTTGGGACATTTTGTGACTCTTAACGGTTTCAGGATTAATACTGATAATGCAGTGTCTAACCAGGAAGTTTTTCAGTTCGTTTGCAGTTTGGGTTCAGCATTGACTGAGATTTCAGTTTGAGTGCAGTTGAATTTCAAAATATTTACTCCCAGTTTGGGAATAAATAAAGGTTTGAGCTGTTTTTTAATTTCCTATTTAGTTTGAGTCCAGTTGTTGTTTACATGCTTCAGTTTGAAGTTCTGTGTGAAGAACAAAGGAAAAAAGAGAGTAATGTAACATTTGCTATCTAGAATATTAATTATCAGTTCAAGGAAATGTATTGCGTATCTGTAAAAGTGGACTGGAGTGTCTAAGAATAACAAGTAAGGAGAATGTATAATATTTACTGTCCATTAAGAATTTATATTTAAAATGATAACCAGTCTGTTTCTTGTTTTTAGGCAAAATAGTATATTGCTTGGTGGCAATGACAAAATATCTTCAGAGGTGTTTCTGGTAAGTTTGTGATTTAATTTATATGCAAATACTCAATTTTTTGTAAATTTCTTTTAAATAGAGATATGAAGAAAAACAATAAACTTAGTTTTTAACAATTAATAATTCTGTTATATTGGTTGTCCTGCTGCTAGGTTTGCATAGTCTCTGTCAGAGATCTTATCACCTGGCTGCACAGAAATTTTTGGCAGCACAGCAGGCTTATATTTATGCATCTGGTGTAAGGAATGTTTTGTAAGGTTAATAACTGACTATTACTGTGGAAGAATGAAGTTTCTGTTTGTAATTCTGTATTGAATAAGGGAGTATCCTCACTTGAGATAGGAAAGAAGAATTTTTTTGCAGAAAACTTCCAGAGGTGCTGAAACTGGCACTGATTTGTTACCTGATTTCCAGTTGCTAAATAATAATAAAATTGTTCTGGTCTGTTATTTAAATACAGGATTCAACCAGCAAGACTTGTGATCTTAATGCAAATACTGATTCAGAGGTGTCAGGGGATGGCAACATTACTGTTTCTGAGGAAGCTGTGGGTGTCCAAGTACCACGTCTAGATCTGAAGAATGTATCTGATGGTGACAAATGGGAAGGTAATTTTCCCCCTTTAGTTTGCAGTATAGTTACTCATGAGAAATAAAACATTTTAAAGTAGAGCAAGCAGTTTGACAACTTGGACCAAATTAAAGAAAAAAAAATTCAAGTAATGCTTTTCTATACATATGGTAAGATTGGCCAAGTTATGACATAGGTCCCATCTTGTTTCAGAGCTATCTGCAACTAAATTAAGAAAGGACCTTAAAAAACTGAAAAGAAAAAAATAGCTCTCAAAGAGCAACTGAAGATAGCAAAAAAGCTTAAGTTTCATAGTAGGAATTTTAAAGGAACTTAAATGACTTAAGGTTTCCAGAACCCTGAGCATCTCAGGCTCCTTAAAAATGCTTTCCCTGGTTGTGTTGTATCGTGGTACTCGCATTGTTTTTTCCTTGTGAATGATTTTTAAAAAAATTTTTTTTTAAATGTAAACTGTCTTAAGTTCTAATACTAGCTAAATTTGACTTAAAATGACTAAACTACTAAACACAGCCATTTATTTAGTCTGAAAAATCTGTTGGTTGTTTTAAACATCAGGAATGTCAGATGTTGGTTCTCTTGTCATTGGACAAGTTGAAACAGCTCTCAGTTTTCAAATAAAAGCTAAGTTGCAGATGGGTATTATTTCTCTGCCCCTTCTGGTGTGCTGTTTGGATCTTAGAAACATTAGCAAAATGATATTTCAATTGTATGAAATACAGTTTTGTCTCAGAGAGGTTTCTTTATATTTTGTAACCTGCTGATTCTTTATAGTCTTCCAGGTTTAGCAAGTCCCTAAACTTGTGACTTTATTGAACTTTATTGGTCAGATGTCTGGAAATAACCATTTAGACTGACCTTACATTGTGTAAAAACACAACCCCTCTCTATCCTAATTAAAAAAAACACTCTTGACAATATTTTATTTTCAAAATACTTGTTTACATGTAAATACTTTTTTATATGTTATATCCTGTCCTCTGCCTGGTGCTGATATTCTGAATCATCAATCTGTCTGCATGTAAAAAATGCAAGTGATATAGTTTGCTAAAATATGAATTGTCACCAGCAGTAGGATGATCAAAGTCCATTTATTTCCCATTTATAAAAATTGTAAATATGAAGTGGTTGATGGAGTTAGTACAGGTTTACTACACAGGGATGAGGGTTTACTTCCAGCAGGCTGTTCCAGTGACAGCTATTTATTGAGATATCTAGGTGTCACCATCAAACATTAACAAATCACTGGTAACAAAGAATGAATACAATTATCTTTTTGGTTGCTGTATTATAAACATTAAACGTAATGAAGTATTCCTGGAACGTACATAGGTTAACAGTGCACCTTATAGTTGTAGCATGTCAGCGCATAAAGCTTTATCGCTACTTGACCTTCAGGACAACTTAGAAAGTTGTTAGGTTGTCACCAGTGTTGACTACTTATTTTTGTGTTCTGCTTGCTTTTACATATTCTCCCAATTAATTCCTTGCATGAATCCGTATTTCCTACTTAACCCTTTGTTAAATAATTAAGTTTGTAGTTTGTGAATGGCTTATCTGTATTTGTCGAATATTTGCCAGTTGGCCCTCTTGAGCCCTGGCAAATGGGTACACTTGGAGTACGTCATGTCATAGGAGTCGCTCTGCAGGCATCTAAAGACACCGAGTCCAGGCTTTTGTTCTCGTTGCTCAAGCTGATAACTTATGTTCTCTATGTTTTATTTATGTTAATTGTTTACTTACATGTTATGTTTTGTTGCACCCTCTATTTGTTTTAACCTGCTTTAATACATATTCCCATAAGGTTTGTGGCTTTCATTTTCATTATTTCTTTAATTCTGTTCATAAAAGACACCTTGGTTTCATATATCCAAATAATTTTATGATCTTTACCTTGAACAGAAAGTAGCATATCTGTCTATAAATATATAATATATGGGTTTGGGTAGTAAAATCATGATATTTTGCAAGACATGGTATTTCATTGTGAAGTACTTGAGGTCTGGCAGTTCTTCGGTCCTGTTTAGAGTATTTATTAGGACCTTAGTCTTCAAGGCACCACAGGTCCTGTGGCATTCCATTTAAGTAGATTGGTTTTGTAGAGCAATCTGTACTAGTTCAGATCTTTTACGAGATTTCTAATATTAAAGCCTGAGTGGTGGAAAACTTAAGGGCCTATAAGCAATATAGCTCTTGAAAATGAGCATGGAATGCTTTCTGGCTTAATAGGGGGAAAAATGCAGATCAGTTAATCTACATTTCTGAGTAGATTTTTCTGCATGTCTATAAGCTGTGAGCAAAGCTATATTGAGAACTTGTTTTTTGTTAACATGGAAATGCATGGGACTTTTATTAAACTACAGTAAGTCTTTACTATTCCTTTGTCAGTTCTTTGTAAACCTTTTCAGTAAACAGTTTAATTTTGCTAAGGGCTGAGCATCCTTACCTGCCATCGAAATTGCTTGGAAGCTGAGAGTGCTCAGGGCCTGGCCCAAAAGATGGGATGTTTTTCCCTGGTACTGTATCTTCCTGCTTTACATGTTATGTATGGTTTGTTCTGACTGTGCTGTGTGTTCACTTTAGTATTTTTGCCATTCTTTTTCATTTTATTAGCGCCATGCCCTATCACTTTTCCCCTCATTGATTTCAAAACAATGCATCTGCAGAGAGAAGGGGAGGGTAAGTATGGTTCGCCATACGTTCAGTTATCTGCCTTTTGATAGTTTATGGTTTGCTTTCTAACTAACCCTTCACCTGCTGTCCCTTATATCTTGGGAATATTCTGATCTACAAGGGTTTTTTTATCTTTTATCTTCTTCTTTTTTTCTTTTCTTTTTAAGTTCCTCTTCTTGTATCTTGAACTGTGTAAACAGGCAAGATTGTAGCTTAAAAAAACAAAACAAAAGCCCCATAATACTTAGTAATTATACAATGGAAAGCAGGTACAAGGGTTTTTTTTTTTTAAGATTACTTTGTGGGTTTTACTGTTCTGCACACTTTGAACCCAGTTTTCAAATTTCTGATTTGCACTGGAAAATACAGGTAACTGCATTCTGAAAGTAAAAAGGAGTTTTATTTTAAATTGAAATGTTTGGAAGGCTGTCAGCTTTTTTTTATTAGACAGAAAGAAAACAGTATCTGAGAATTGTAAAGGATGTTAGTACTAACTTTTATGGGCATTTAAAAAATGTACTATTGTTTTGGAATCCCCTGCTTAAGAGAGCAATTACCTTCCAGAAATCAACAAATCTCTTTTTCTCAGTGGTGTCAAGATGGATTTAAATAAATAAAAACCTTCCTTTAAAAAGACTAAGCCAATGAGTATAATACCTAAAGAGGTACTGTCAGGTTTACCTAGCCTTGCTCAAACCAAGAGGAGAATCCTTGAAAGTACTAGGGTAGTGTATGAAAATTGATCTCCACAGCAATGTATTGCAACAGACAATAAATGTATTCTTCTAACCTTCAGATTTCTGATCAGTAAATAAGGTACTGTTACACTATTGAAGTGTTCAGGGATGCATATTCCTAAGATACACTTTGAAAAAGGGATCCTAGTGTGCATACTTCATTTCAGTACCTTTTTCTTTCAATTGTCATATGACAGAATTTGTAGCTTTCCGATGTATTTCGCTGTATTTATTCACTTTGTGTATGACACCACATCCTTTATAGCCTACAAGACTAAGCATTGGGTACGCGTTTGGGTTTCCTTCTGACTTGTTTATAATTCTCTTAACACTAGTATGATTTTGTGTCCTTTTTTTTTATCTTATAGATCCGTTTCCTGCTTTCAAATCCTGGCAGGAGGACAGTGAATCCGGAGAAGCTCAGCTTTCCCCGCAGGCTGGACGAATGACTAATCATCCGTTGGAAGAGGATTGTCACCCAGTATTGTCTCATCGTAGTTTGGATTTTGGACAAAGCCAACGTTTCTTGCATGATCCAGAAACATTAGATTCTTCATCCAAAGCACTTTCTTTTGTTAGGTATGTATTTTAATACAATTTGGTAAGATTTGGGGTAGGAGATGGGGCTGCCAGTATGAAAATACTGCTAACTGTTTAAGAACCTAATGGGTGTTTGTGATATGATCAATTAAACGCCAAGGTCAAACACAGCTTTATATGGCCGTTTGGCTGTTCTACATACCTGGGAACAGGGTCAGACCAGAGGTTCATCTGGGATGGTGTCGTGTCTCTGGAAGTGGCCGCTGGCAGATACTGAGGAAAAGAGTATAAAAATAGGACAAGCCTATGGAGATATTTCCTGGCATTCAGTCAGCGCTGCTGGCACCTACTGTAATGACACTTCCTGGGCTGAAGAAGTATTTATATCTGCTGTTTACCAGTCTTTACTGGACTGCTGGTCTCTGGTTTTATGTAAGTTTGGGAGGGGGTTCTGTAGCATGAATATCTGTTTTCATGTAGCATTATTTCAGATGTGTTTCATGTGGCATGTTATCTGCTCCCAGTAAAGAGAACCAAGTTGCGCAAACATTGCGACTAAAGTGTGCAGTAATAATCTGGAAAGACAGTTCATCTGGGCTGTGGAAGGTCTTCACTCAGGAGGGTTATAGGAAAGTATCAGTTGTTGGAGAGCTGTGTGATAGCAGTACGGTGAAGACATAGGATTCTTCATGCAGGTCCTTTTTTGGCGGCTTAGAGGATCAAGCCCATTTACCCCAGTGTGTGAAAGTTGAGTTTATTAAAAAATACTGCAAGTTGTTTGTGTGACATTGGAAATTGTGACCCTCCAAAACTGTAAATAACGTGGTGACCTGACTGTCTAATACTATGGCTGTGAGAAGCAGTGTAAGAAAAGCTTCTGTGCTTGTTAGGGAAGAAATAATCGTACAAAATGAGAAAATTTGAACAGGAAAGACCAAGTTCAGAATCCCTAATTCTCCATATGACATAGATTTATTGATGCAAAAGAATACTCTTCCAAGTTTTCTCCAGTTAGCAGCAGAAGAAAGTATGGTTGAGGAATACTGTTAAAAAGACGCAGATGACTGACCTGCAGAAAAATTACAATTGTAATAGCTCTTCTCATCATTCTCAAACTAATAAGGATCTGCACTATGTGCAGTATTTTCTAGTATCTCGAACTACATAGATGTCACTAGTTGTGTTGAGAGATCTTTCAGGAAACTAGAAAGGAAAAAAATAATACATCACATTTTGAAGGCAGTAGATCAAGGCATTTTGATTCAGTAAATAAATAGCTCTGGCTGAAAACTTGAAAAGAATGAATTATAAACTTGAGAAAAAAATATTGTAGTTAGTCATCTGTTACTCAAAAGAAAATAAAAATAATACAGTTGCTTGCACTGGTTTAATTATTTGAAATGACACTTTAAAAATGCTTTCAATACAGAACACGAAGAGCATCCTTTAGCTCAAAAGATGACAAAAGGGAAGACAAGACTCCATATCAGCTTGTCAAGAAATTACAGAAAAAAATAAAGCAATTTGAGGAACAATTTGAAAAAGAGAAAAACAGTAAGGTAAGTTACTACTACTGCTTTTATGCAGGATAAATTACCTCATGGTAGAGCTAAGCTACTTCCAGTAGTTCAGTACTGGGTAACTGACTGAGTTCACCAAATATGAATAATTTTGTTATATGCTGCTGTCTGCAAAATTAAAGTGGAAAACCAGCAGTAGTAGAAAATAAGCCATAATGCCTGAGCCCAAAGAAGGGCAGACGGTGACATTTATGCAGTGAGACCGAGGATGTCAGATGAGATAAGGGGAGAGAAAAAAGCATCTTATTCAGTTATTCGCTTCTTATTCAAGCTTGTTCAATTTCTGGTGTTCTGTTTCAAATTTATTTTCAAGGTGTTGTCCATTATGTTGGCGCTGAGATTTCAGCTGGCACTAAGAGTGGCATCCTTGGGACTAGTCACCTTCACTGTCCTATTATCAAGCATTGAATGAAATCTTTATAAAAAGCTTTAGTGTGTGTTTGACTTTATACAAATGTAGTTTCTCTGTATTACTTCTCAGCCCTCCTATAGTGATATTGCGGCCAACCCAAAAGTTTTGAAATGGATGACTGACCTTACCAAACTGAGAAAGCAAATAAAAGGTAAGGGTTGTTACAATTTTTTTTTTAATACAGATGTAAATTATCTAAATGACTAAAATGGAAGCGATATGTCATTCAAGAAAATTCCACAGGACAGTAAAGATCTTTAATTTCTAGATTCTGGCCTATTCTATTACAAAAGCAAAATCAAATTATTCTTGTGCCATTGTTTTTAGTTTACTGGAAGAGAAACTTTGCCGATGCAAACCATTACGTCCTTTATTCACAATTTCTCATGACTGAGAAAGTTATTTCTTTTAAACTTTTGGATTGGGTAATTTTTCTCATTTCAGATGCAAAGCAGAAGAGCTCAGATGGAGAATTCATACCTCAGACACGTCCACGAAGTAACACACTTCCAAAAAGTTTTGGCTCCTCTCTTGACCAAGAGGATGAAGAAAATGAAGATGAGATGCGGGTTGTGCAGAAAGAGAAGAAGCCTTCCAAGGAAGCTACACTTGAACTCATTTTGAAAAGATTAAAGGAAAAACGAGTTGAAAGATGTTTGCCAGAAGATATAAAAGTAAGCATAAGCTTACGGTGAGGCTGCTACTAGGTGAATAGCGGAGGGTATTAGAGCACTGTCAAACGCTTCAGATGCTGCTTTATCAATAAAATGATGTCTCTGTCTAGTAACCCTTTCCCAAGCCCCCATGTTTTAGACTCTGTGGGGAAATAATCAAGTTGAACTACATTTCTCTTGCTCAGTATTTGTTAAAGTATTTACAAGTATCTGCTGACAATATTGGGCAGCTTTAAATGGGTGAAGGTGGGATATGTGTTATTAACTAAGCTAAGTTTGGCTAAGGCAGCTGTATAGCTGTTAATGTAGAGAAGCTGTTGAAGTCACTTGTGTTTGCTTAGATGTGAATTGTTCTTCTGACAGAAAATGACGAAGGACCATTTGGTAGAAGAGAAAACATCTCTCCAGAAAAGCCTCCTGTATTATGAAAGTCAGCATGGACGACCGGTAATACCTGGTTTACTTCATCAAACTATGTTAATGTACATGCAGACAACAGTAGTTCTCTTGCAGGAGTAGCAACAGCATTTACTACTGTTTTTCTGAGGACACAAAGTTACATATCAATTTCCATGTTACTGTTAGAAGTCAATGCAATAACTTCCTCTAAAAATTAGAATTTTATGTAATGATTAATTATATAGGCTGTTTTTCCACAGATTGGTAGAATATTGCGGTTTGCAATGTGATTTGTGTAATTTGGCTCCATATTTCTCTGTGAAGCAAAGGGCAGTCTGAAAAACAAGCTGTTGGTCCTGGGAAAAGGCCTGAAAGGTTATTCTGGATTTCACAAACAAATTAGAAGACACTAATATTTCAAGTATGAGGTGTATATCTTACATAAATGCATATATGGAAGTTAGAGTAATTGTGTAACAATTAGTCCTTCAAATTTTGGATTTTATTTTGGTAAGTGGTCAGTATCACTAGTCCAATCACAAGATCTTTATGACTCTATCAGCTTTGTGGGTCTGACACATTAACTAGATGATCAGCACTGCCATGTCAGTCTGCCCAAGCCTTCGGTGCTAAAAGCCTAGGAAGGCAGAATAATGATTTTGGAGGTATTGGCACTGGCTCTACAATCCCCTTTGGGAGAAAATCCCAGGAATTCTTCAGGCTAGCCTTCAAGATTGATTACACATAGTGATCAAGAATTGAGAGTAAAATCTCCCTCTGCAGTTTCATCTTTCTTCCTCTTTTATTTATTTATTTTTTCTCCTTCCCACTCCGCCCCTATCATTTCTGTAGAACCATCATTGCTAGTCACTTGGTCTTCTCCCCTAGTTCTTGGCGCCCCCCTTCCCCCGCTTTTTTTCTTTTCCGTGGCTTTTTAAAGATAGAGGGTTTGCCTCTACTGGAGCTGCCCTAACTTTTAGGAGTTCTTCTGAACTTCATCCAAAAAATAGAGAGTCAAAGTGAGAAAGCAGGGGAAAGAAAAAAGCACCCACTCCTTTCTCTGGGGGGGAAAAAAAAAGAAAAAATTCATACCCGCTATTTAAATTAGCCTTATATTCCTAACTGGAATGTACTAGAGGCCTGGCATGAGAAGCAATGCACTTTGTGTTTGCTCGTATATTACTGAGTGACTGGTGTAATTAATTCTGTGGTTTCTCTGCCTTTAGGTTACTAGAGAAGAAAGACATATTGTGAAGCCACTTTATGACAGATACAGACTTGTAAAACAAATGTTAACTAGAGCAAGCATTACTCCTATCCTTGTGAGTAAAACAAATATCATTTACCCCCCCCCCCCTTTTCTTTTCCTTTCCACTTTTGAAGTGCTAAGCTGGCTTTAGAAGAGCTTAGTAATACTGTTCCATAAAACACATCTTGTTTTTGGAAGATGCAAGATGTTGTCGTTGTGCTTGGGACATTTGATTGACTGCTGAGATCAGAGCAGTTCAAAGCTGTCTTTGACCTTGATGGCTCTTAGGAAGTAGGTGGTTCCTGGTGGAAGTAAATAAGCTGTTCAAACTTGAATTGGCTGAGACATTCCCAGGTCACCGTGCTAGGTGTAGCTCCATGGTGCATATTGTACTCTTAATCCTCCCAAGAATAGTAACACCAGTTGCAATAAAGCCTGCCTCTCTTCTGCAGCGCAGGTTGTTGTCACCAGAGGTGTGAGTGAAAGGATTGGCATAAGAACCATTTCATTCCTTCATGTTTCACGGATGTGAGATATGTTATCAATGTCTGCAGCATCTGTAAAACATCTCTGCTTTTTTTGTTTTTGTTTTTTTTACTTCATTTCCTTCTAACTTGCAGTGCTTCCCCCCCTCCCCCCCAGTCTTGTATGTAGGTGCTTATGAGCAATATACTATGCAAGAGATGAGGAGGAGAAGGGTTTCCATATTATGCAAGGAGATGGATGTAACCTTGTTTGCAATGACTTGCAAAAAGTTGTGGAATGACAAACAGCTAACTGGCTGTTCTTCACAAACTATAATCAAAATCTTGCATGCTGACTCAGACTTGCAACACAACATAGTTTTGATATTAGTTATTTGACCCTTTTATAAGGAAGAGATCGCATAGCTGACGTGAGATAGTCCTCCACCAGATTTACATGTCTGTGCAGTGGCTTACTCAGCAGCAACTTAATCTGCTGTCTAATTTTACTCTGTTCTTAGCAATCCCCTCTCAGCTGAAGTGCATTGAGATAACGGGGCCCAGTTCAAGATCATTCCTTTCTTGCACATGCTCTCCTGAAAACCTCCTTATACTTTATTCTATCAGAGAATTCCCTTAGTTTTCTGAATTGTAGGGCAGCTTTTAGATGTACAATTCAATAGAGGGGGCTTTTCTTGTCCTTTTCAGGTGTCGTTAAGGTTGGTTTATTGCCACCTCGAATGTTGTAGGTCTAAGTCTTTCTGTGTTGCCATATTGTATTTCATGAAGAGATCATTTCTCTTGGGTATGTCTGGAGTTCTAATGAATCATCTCTGTGACTGTTCCTACAAGTTTCTAGGCAAGCAAGGGGCAGACTTTGATTTTTCTTTTCTCCATTCCGTTTCCTCAAGTCACTACCTATCGTTTTCTTTTCTCTTTTTACCCAGGTATTTCCAAGTCTTTAAAGGAATGGAATCATTTTTTCCATCAGTTTAAAAGATCCTTTGTAGTTGTTCTGTTTGTGTTCTGTAAGGATATTTAGTCTTCTGTTTTTCTGAATGAAGAAATACTTGCTAAATGCAGTGACTTGAACAAAATTATTTTTACCCCAACAGCATTTAATGCCTAATAGCATGTAATGAAACAAGCTTAAATATTTCAGGGGTCTCCATCAACCAAGAGGCGGGGGCAGGTGTTACAGCCCATTATTGAAGGTGAAACTGCCCATTTTTTTGAAGAAATTAAGGTGTGTACAATGCATTTTAAAAATATATATATATATTTCCCAGCAGATGTAATAAGGAACAGAAATATTTCATATTTTTTTGCATTTCTACTTTGATTGCTCAGGAAGAAGAGGAGGAAAGTGATGGTTTGTCTGCAGACCTGAATGATATCTTAAAAACTGCTGTCCAAGCACAGTCTGTTTTAAGCCCAGTTGAAAACTCGGAGTCTGATGTTGAAGATGGTCAGGAGAAACTGACCCGGGACCTTAGGCTGTCGAGCACCCGAGCTGCTTCTATGTACGTGTAAATAAGAAATGACTAATGCGATTACAGCAGTTGCACTGGCTGCACTTACAATCATGACATGAAATATGAAATTGAGGCAAAGGGGAACTGACAAGTTCAGCACTTACCAGGAACTGTTTGGATTGAATGACTGTTCTTTCCTCCGACATGTCTAAGATCTTTTTGTATTCAGCAAATTGTTTAGTCTTCTACATTTTCCTCAACCTATTTTCGCTGCACAGACAGCAGAAAACTTGCTCCTTTTTATTAACTACTAGTTGTTTTCAGTATTTCATCGTCAAACAGATGCCCTAATCCTTGTGGACAAGATCAATTTAGTAATAGTTCAGCTAGTTCACTTGTTTTTGAGTATGCTTTGAAGAATTTAAATTTTATTATATGGCCAACAGTATTTTCTTTCACTTGAATTTTTAGGCCGGAATTGCTGGAGCAACTGTGGAAAGCCAGAGCTGAAAAAAAGAAGCTACGCAAGACTTTACGAGAATTTGAAGAGGAGTTTTATCAACAGAACGGAAGGTTTGTTTAGCAGAAAAATAGATGCTGGACAGCAGCTTTGTTCTGTAGCCACATATTTTTTCACTTTTTAAATGAATATTGTCAAATGGAATCTAATCTGTTTTAATCTTTGCTGTGAATAATTTCTTGAAGGAGATTGGTTTCAAAGTACAACTGGTACTAGCTCATCTATTTTCTAATAGAGGAGGAAGCCTGCTCCTGAGTCTTCTGTTTCCTCTGTTAAAATCTGTAAAGCATAATAACGAAATTGGAAGAATTAGCTTTTATAAAAACTACTCAGATTGTCCCTCTGTTTTTAACAGAGGTGTTTCTTGGGCAGGGAAGTTTGGCTCTTTGCTGTTTGTTCCAGTAGGCCAGTTCAGACAGTGATAATTGCTTCACCAATAAAGGAGGTGGATCTATGGTTTTTTTCTGTATTTTGTTTAGTTATTTTAGGCATCTTGTTTGAATGCATGTTGTCATGAATTTGATTGAACCACTGCCCTGTGTGTGCAATAGGAGGTTTTTCAAGGTGTGTCACCTCATGAACAAAACTAGTAACACTTAAGAGGTAGATCATTTTCTTGACTGGTGTAAATTCTGACTTAACTACAATCTCTACTGTATTTCTCATTAACCATAAACTCCTGGACAGTCAGTTGTACAAATTTCACTAACATGGCTTCGTCATACACTTAATGAATTTGGGACATAACTCCCACTGACTGACTGGCAAATGTCGAGGTTAATAGTGAAAGGTTGATTTAAAAATAATTATTGATAGATTAATTTACTATAATTAGTCTTAAGAATAATTCTGTGCTATCAATTTGTGGGTCAGTCTCAATATAGTGAAAATGTAAATGTACCTAAGTTTTATTTGGAATTTTCTGTAATGTATACACAGGACCTGAAATGAAAGAGTCTTCATAAACTGTTAGTAAAAACTCCAGAAGAAATTATCAAAAACCTCTATAAACTATGTTACAGCAACTGTGCTGAACAAATGCACTGGCTTTTTCATGCAGTATTTTTGGTTTATGGCAATTGTAACTACAAGGAACTAAAATATAACAATATGCCTATTACTGGTGAACCACCTGCCAAAAATGTTTCTATCTGTCGTAAGCTACCTGCACATTGCTGCTTTTGTGTTTGACTTTCCGCAATACACAGGATCTTGAAACTCAGGTGTGCTTCTTTTTACAGGAACGTACAGAAAGAAGACCGGGTTCCAATGCTTGATGAGTACAGGGAGTACAAGAAAATTAAAGCCAAACTTAGGCTGTTAGAAGTCCTTATCAGCAAACAAGACTCTTCAAAATCAATATAAATTATGTTCCTCCAAAACATTGAATAACATACTATTTCCTTATGCTACCATTGTACTTATTGGGTGCTTGTGTTCATTTGTCATGCACTGTTGAAAGAATCCAGTTTGTGCACTTTATTGTGGTGCCACTATAACATGTTTGAAGGGTAAGTAGGTCCTGTCTAGAGAGCAAATAAGATTTCTAAGTTCGAGACTGCTCTATCCAACTTTAGCAAACACGGTTTCCATCAAAATTTTGTATTACATATGCATCTTGTTCCAAAAAGACTATACCATTTTGTTCTTTAGCGTTCAAGAGCTTTGAGACTTTTGGTGTTACCAACCTTTTGCATTATTGAAGAAATTACCTATACCATAATGCTACACTGAACTACTCCTGTTGCCTATTTTTTTATTATGGGGAAAAAAGTCAGCAAATTAAACACACAGCTCTTTTTCTTGGGACATTTAAAAACTGGACTGAAATTCCTTTCAAAGGACTGCTGTGGAACAACTTTAATTTTTGGTATTCTAAATTGCATCTATCACACAGTAATAATTAACATCTATGGATTTTGCTACTTAGTGGTCACGTATCCTCCTTGATAAAGATGACAGTGGACAAACCAGAAAGTGACCTTGCTTAGTGTCTTTTAAAACTTGGAAAACCGAAAAGTTATATCACATGCTGCCTACAGGACTTACGTTACTATTGTTCATTTTATCATTTTACCAGTTATTGTTTATCAGCTAGTGGTGACACAGTGTTTTGTCTGAATTGGATACTGCATCTCCACTTTCAGAAGATTTGAGGAACATAATGAACATTTCAGTGTATGGGAAATCTGATGGTGCTCAGACTTGCACAGCTCCAGCAGAAAAGACCTGGCTTAGGTCAGTTAAAATTCCACTGTACGTGAAATGAGTATGGTATCAAGGGCTAAAATCAGTGTAGCTAATGTGCACCATAAGGTGAACTGTGTCAGTTTTGAGTGAGGAAATTACTGCTGTTTATCATGATTTTGTTATACGGTTGGAGAATAAAACTAAGTGATCTAACCTTTATGATGTAAGCAAAACAGTTTATGGGCCTTGCATGATTTAGCTTCAGAGTTGAAACTAAATAATGTTTTGATGATCACATCTGCTGTGCTGAATGATGATTTCGCTAGCTTTATGCTCTGCAACAGCCATCAGCAGCTGTTTTTGATCTGGCAAAATCTAAGTGTTAATTTTAACTGGTGCTTTCTCAAATTTTTTTCTTCGATATATCAGTTTGATTGTGGCCATGTTTTGCATGCACCTACTCTCACTGCATGTTTTTTATGACTGGCTAATGTCAACACAGCTATTATTCACACTGCTTTATGAAAGACCAAAAATGAACTTTCTCACAAAGTAAGACGTGGCTAGCATGTAACCTCATAGGCTTGCTGTTCTGTCATGAAGCATATGAAATAGGTTGAAAGTAGGATTTTTAGTGCTCAGATTTCATCTGTGTACTATAGAGTACTTCTTGTTTTGTTTTACTCTGCTTGTAGGCATGTATTTTTGGAATTCAGAAAAAAAGCACTAAAACTATTGAGCACTGGTGGTATGCCTTTTTTTTTAAACAGCAAAATGATTTGGGACCTTAAAGAATTATGAGGTTAAACTAGTCTTGAGACCATTTATCAATTTAATTCAGTTCCATTGTGCAATGTACACTTCAGTTAACTTTTCTATCAGTCTGCAGACACGGGTGTATCCAAACATTGAAACTAATGTGTACTGTATAGTGTTGTACATGAATGTTTGTGTTTTATATACCACATGCAAAATGTCAATATGCACTATTTAAATGTTTTAAATAATATATTCCTCCTTTATAATGCTTAAATCTATATGATTCCAATATTTTTATAAGTGAGTGAGTGATCAGACTGGTTCCAATTCAGAATTAACAGCTGCTTTGTGTTTGTTATGCAGTGTTTGGCTGTTTATTCAGTATCGTAGATAAGCATGGCAACAGTTATGCTATGAGTGTGTTTTGTGCCATCCTTGTTGAGCAATAAATAAATGGTAGAACTAGGCATTTTGTGATATAACAGTTTTACTTTGGTAAAAGCAAAACCTATATATCTATATGGATATATAGATATGGAATATATATAACTAAACCAGATATAATTGCATTGCTATGTCTGGTGCTCATTGTATAGACTTTTATAATAAAAGTACCTTAACCTTTATTGTCATATTTTTGTTTCTTATTGTGCTTTTTCCTCCAGTACCATCTCCTAAAGACAAATGCCGCGTCCTTCACGATTCCTGTATGTATGTGTAGTTTCAGGGTGTTTGTTGCTCGGGCAGGTCCGAGTTCAGAGCCTGCCCGCTGAGCCACCAGAACCGGCGGGGCCTGGGTGCTGCGGCAGCCCTAGGCTAAGTTAGAGCAGTTTAAGCACTTACTTCACCTGTTCAGCCTGTGCCTCTCTGTGCCTCTGCCTCAGCAGAGACAGCAGGGAAGTCACCACGTCCGCTCCTGAACCGGCAGCTTGGCACGTTGTGTGATACGGGCTTGGGTTCCTGCTCGGGTGCCAGCCCGCCGTGTGACGATACAGGAGCAGACTGAGTCACGCATTCCTGCTCTAACAGCAGCAAGCTTTGGAGGAGATGGGGCAGAGAGCTGATTCAGCCATCGCAGTTCCAATTCACTGCCCATGGGGTGTGACACCTTCAGCTGCTGAGCAGTATTTTATTGTGCCTCTATATTCATAATGATCTCTTAGCCTTAAAATCAGGGTCACTTACAGCAGTTACTTCTGTATTCATGGCCAATAAATACTGCCGCTGCACGCAATCTTGTAAACACAGGAGGATGCTTTTCGTCTGGACCAAATTGATTTTTTCATTGTATGTTGGTATAAGATCATATGAAAGGTGATTATGTAGTCCTTCAAACCAGCTACTCTGTTGTACTTTTTGTGACTGCTTCCTTCTTCAGTGTGAGGCCTGGCAGAGGACAGAAAGATTCCTGACAATGGAGAGTCTGCTTGTGAGCATGTGACGGTGTGCAGGTAAGTGGGAAGAGACAGAGGGAATAAAAATTAGGAAGTGGAGGAACAGCTGAGTGAGAGGAGAGTGAGAAGGCAGTCTTCAGTATGTTCTTTAGGGTGGGACAGAATAACCTTCCCTCTGATCTGTGAAACAGTAGCTTGTATACATGGTAAGACTGAATGTTGATCCCAAGATGCTTGCATGTGCAAGCTCAGATACGCGGCTTTCCTCTAAAGATGGGGGGGAAAAAATACACGTTGTTAGGAGACCTGAAGAATGACCAAGGTCTTGCTACAGATCTGTTCTCCAATCCTCTTTCCTTACGGTTATTTACTCAGTGAAGCTTGCTGTAGTCAAGATGTTAATGAGAAGACAAAAAATCTTTCAAACGGTGGGTTGGTGGGAGCTGCTTAAAATCCATGTGTTCTAAAACAGTGAAGAAAGACACTTTAATGAAGGAAAACTACCCAGAGTTGAAGATGGTTAACAAAAATGGATGAGAAACAGTTGGGGGGAGGGGAGCAAAAATTCAAGGATGTTTCTTGCCTAAGAACCTGAGACAGCACAAACCTATAGTATTCCAAGTTCTACCTCCTTAAAGAGGTTTTCCTGGGCTGCTATTTGAGTGCAGGGCTAGGGTCTTGCCAGGAAAAGTGAGACAGGCTATAGAGAGGGTCTCCTGCGGTCTGGAAGAATAGAGCAAGGATCAGAAGTGCTTGGAAGCTCTTCCACAAAGTTCTGGGTAAGTAGCTGTGGCTAAAAGTTTCAAGACATCTTTGTATCAGAAGGGTTGCTCGGGGAAGAAAAGATGTTATGGACAATACCTCTGCTTTCCTGCATGTTAGGCTATTTAGGAATTAAGATAAAGAGAGAATCTGTGATCTAGGTTTTGTGGACTAAGTGTCCTGGGATACTGCATAGCGATGAGAACCCTTTGAAACAGAAGGCAAGAGGTAGCTTTATTTTAAACTGGTCCCTCTCAGAAGTGAGGGGATGTCTGTTTGGCCAGGAGGCCAAAGTACCAAATCACTGAGCACAGGTAGCAGGTTCTCTCTGTGGGTCTCTTCAAACGCCTCCCTACTCTTTTCTCCTTGATACAGCTCCTGCACAGTGTGATTAGACTGAGAGAGACTGGAGCCCATGCAGTACCTTGACAGTACTCCGCAGGACACAAATAAGGCTTTGTAGTATTATAAATCCTTCTAGGGTTTATACCTGCTTCAGAATACTTTGGAGGCTGGGGGTTGTGTCATGTGCCGAGATGTACAGCAGCAGGACTTCCCTGGGGCAGAGACCGCGGGGTGCAGGCTGGGTGTTGCAGCTGGTGACAGCCCTGTGTTTCCTCCTGGTGTGCACAGACAGCATTTGGACCCGTGTTTTATTTCTTCCTGTATCTCAGCTGCAGCAAAGAACAAATATTAATGGCTGCATATGAGCAGATTGTTTCTGGCCTGGACATAACACCTAGTTTATCTTCTGTTGTTTCCAGGAATAAATGTGGCAGTGGGGGAGACCCATGTGCTGTGTGAGGGCCTTTGTTCTAGCAAAATAGCTGGCCTACAAAGTAAAGATCATCCTTACTGTCAATCCTTACATGTTTTGAAAGGGTGTTTATTCTTTAAAACCATACAATCTAAAGCCTTGTGGCTAAGCAGTCCATGTATGACTGGTACTGCGCTGGCAGAGATGAAAACTTAGGTTTGGGGAGTGGCAGAGCAAAGAAGCGTGTGCTGCTCTGCCCCCCTTGCGTACCTGACACACAAAACCCTCCTGACCCCAGGAATGTCTAGCGTCTCTAGGGAAATGGGTATAAATGGATTTAGGAATAAAAAGGGCATGTTCTCAGCATTCATGTTGGTGCAGCGGTGAAGCAAACTGCCCTCTAGTGGTTCCAGTTATTAAGGCCTGGATGGAAAAAAAAAAAAAAAATCTAGAAAGAGGACTCAGATTTTATTTTTTTTCCTGAAGGTGCAAGTAACTTGTTTTGCAAAGAACAGAACAAGAATTGTTGAAAAATAACCATTAGCACTGGCAGCAGATGCACTACCAAAAAAACTCAATCTGGAGAAGTCTGGGCTAACGAACCATGTTCTGGACTCTCGTTAGTAACCGAGGAGTGCACTGAGCCAGACTGGGCCAGAAATTGAGAGAAGTGAACAGAGCAGGCCCAGGAAGCTGCCGTTGCTCGTGACCTGCTCTCTTGATCCCAAGAGCAGCTGTATCAGTGCTCCCAAAATGAGGCCGCAGAGTAAATGTCATTTGGCGTCTGTGGAGATTCCTACCCAGAACTCTGGCAAAGGCGGTGAGTTTTTGTCAGAGCTGAAACTCGCACGGAAAAGATTGTGAAGCAACAATTGTATGCTTTTATTGAGGTTCCCTCTTCTCTTATCCAGAAATAGAAAAGATTAGGGGAGAACTGCTTTTTCTTGACTTCAAATTTCAATTGCGTGAAGAATAATGCCACCTCTGTCGCCAGATGAGCTCATCCATTTTACCTTGTGACCTGGTCCGAAGTGACCTTCGACTGTTACTTTTTTTTCATAATTCTACCGAGTTTTCTGTTAACGTCATCTAATTTCTTTTCCAACTCAGCTGTATACCTGAAAAGCCTAGGACACAAAAATACAGCAACAAATCCTTGAGATAGGGCTCCCCTTAAACTTCTATTTGTAGGCCTTCCTGTTTGCTCATTTGAACTGCGACAGTTCCCAAGGGTCTAGTCCTGAAATACCCCTTCACAAGCCTAAAGGTTTCACAGTCTCTCTGCCTCTGTGGGCAGGCACAAGGGGATGTTCTGGAAGAGTGGAAATATTTTCAAATTCCAGTCCCACCTCATTTTTTGACTAATGTCCTTGCAAGCTGCTCTACTAACCAGTCTCTCCTGCTTCCACCTTCTCTCTCTCAGGGCAGTCACTGTCAGACAGTATAAAAGCACTTAAAATAATCTCTTAAAATTACTGACTTTGTAATTTCTGACTCTTCATCTCCTGTGTCTCAAGCTGTCTCTCTATAATGCTTTGGGTAACCCAAGTCAGGGCTGCTGCAGTCTGCAGCCACCCTGGTTGGGGAGAGGAGTGCAAGAACAAACTCTGACACTTACTGCTGAAATTCTTCAGGGGAGATGGAGCTCTCAGAAGTGACAGAGCCAAAGTCCTCTGTGGATGGATGCTTCTGACGAATATTCTCTTTCCGTTTCTGTACCTGTGACAACTTTGGGTAGCTCTACTCACCACCAGAGGGATTAGAAAAAAAAACAAAACCAAAAAGCAACACAGAAAAAGTCACTATGGCTTACTTGGACACCTGCTACACTCTCACGCAGAAAGACATGGGGAAAAACATACTGTCTTCTCCATCTGAAAGTACATTTTACTTCTGGTCCTTCCAAAAAGAAAGGATGCAAGAATAAATGTTTCTCTTCAGAGCTGAGAGAGATTGCAAACGTTCTGTGTGGAGTAGTGCTTATAGCTACCTATGAGACTTTTTCCTCCCTTGTTGTACAAGCACTTTTTTTAGATGTTTCAGAAGTATTTCACTGGGTTAGCTCAGGTTATGGGGTTACCAAGGTCTGCTAGGAACTTTCCTTTTGTTTAGAAAAAAAAAAGTTACAGTAATTTTTGTCCCTGCTGCAAATGGGTCTTAAGACCCAAAAGGCTGCTTTAAAACATTTTTTGTTTTCCATACATCTATTTTAATTTAACATTTGGGCAAATGTCCAGTTCACAACTTTATATCACTGCTAAAACACATTGACCTCAACCTGCTGCCAGTTCTGCTCTCATATTGTATGACCTCGTCTGAACAGAGCCTGGACAACCTTTCATTTGAACTTTGGGATATAGTTAGTGATTGATTATTTTTTAGGTCTAGCTTGAATGCTATTCCTGTGATGTTAAAAATAGTATTCTGTGGAGAAATAGTTTTTGTAAGTAAGGGTAGGTACAACTGTGACTCCTTTTGTATTACTTAACTTTTGAAATATAATCAGCAATTTCTAAGAACAGGAAAGAATAAAGCCTACCTTTGCCTCAGCAGTGCTCTCTTTGGAAAGCCTGGGAATATCTTTTCTTGTAGTGGCTGAAAATTCAGTGCTTGTCATTCACACAAACAGAAATCCTGTGAGAATAGGTGTGTGCCCAATGCAGGGAGTAACAGCAAACTCTGAAGCCTGCGCTGAGTTCCTACCTTTTCTCACTCCCCAGGCTCTTTTCTTCTGGATTTATATCGGTCTCTGATTTCTTCAACTTGAGCTTGACAAGGGCCTTATTGAACATAGACAAGGAAAGTAGAGCATGTTAAGCGAGTCGTGTGTTTAACCAGAGACACGTCTGCACAAACAGCGACTTGAAGGCGAGGAGCAGACTGTCAGCACGATGCCTTGGCAATGAAGCACAATTCCCACCAGTCTTACCGCCTTCTTGGCTTCCATTTGTTCAGCTCAGCGAAGTTACTCCGCTCTAGCTCAAATAGGTCATGAAATCCTTGAAGGTAATATCTGAGCAAATCCAGTAAGGACTTTGATTTTTTTCTGGCATTTAGTCTTGCAAGTAGTTCAGGATTAGCAAGGGGCTGAGCTTGGGTAGGGGAACCTAAGCTGTACTGTTGCTGGCCAGGGACTCCCATCCCCCTTCCCTGGCGAAAGCTGTGCTGTGCAGAAGCAATGTAACTTGTGTCTGTGTAATGCATGTAAACCTACAGAAAAATTTCAAGCAGATAAGGCTGCCAGCTCTCCTCTACAGAGTCGTCAATGTAGGCAGCCCTGCAAAAACACAGTCTGAACATACAGGTGTCTCAAGTCCCACATTTATCTCACTGGTGATGCTGTATTCCCCAGTGAAAGTCTGATCTCTGGGTGGAGGTGCTGACTTGTCCCAGCAACAGAGCTACATGCCGCCTCTCCGGCATGAGCGTTTGGCAGGAAAGGAGGAGGTCGTAATTTCAAGCAGAATTGAAAAGCTAGGGAAAGGTTTGTTCCCCCAATTGTGTTCCTTTTGGACACATAAAAATGGCCTGAACTTGGCGGGATTTTAAGGATAGACAGTTCTACTTGTTTAGTCTTCCCAGATTTCTTAGAGGCCTATTTTGGAATTTTCCAAGCCTTTAACTGAAGAGGCAAGGCTGAAAAATCCAGACTAAAGACAGAATAAAAATTAAGCTATACTGGTAATAAAATTCTAAAAGCTGTATAACTACTGGCTGTCTCTGTCATCCTCTAATTTCCTCTCCAGCTACACTTTGCCCTTGGTCTGTGTTTAAAAACCTACATCAGCTGCCCTGACTCGAGCAGTGTGGTGATCCCCTTTCCCTGCCCTTCTTCTCTCATAGCTACCCCAGTGCAAGCAGACCGTTACCCTTTCCATAGCAGTACATGTAACCCTGGATTATATCCCTAAAATGAAGCCAAAGGTACCCCTTTGGTGTGGGGCCCCTTTGTTTCAATCATGCTGGCAATATCCCTAAACTTGTGTGCAGTGTTCTTTACTTTTTCAGTTTGGAAGTACAGCAGTGGTAAACTCTAAAGAAAAGTCGATGCGAGGATATATCACAAACCAGGCTATTGCTTTTAAAAGAGGTGAGATAAAGGTAGGCTCCTTGCATCCAGAATTCCTATGCTACTTAAACCATTAATGCCCATTATGAGTTCCTATGGGCTTGACAGAAGGATGTCTCTACATTTGTCATAAGTTTATTTAAAGGAAAAAATCAAACATTGGGTGTTCTTAAACTGTTATGGCCCTAGCTAATTTAAGGCTTGTCACTAGTGATATAGCAATAGGATTCCTCCTATCTTGAATTAAAGGAGGTAGTTACAGAAGCAGGTACTTACCTGTCTAATAAGGTCACTGATCACAAATTCTTGACTCGGTATCAGTGCGAAATCTGCTTTGACTTCTGAATAGGTGTCATTTATAATAGCCAAAAACATGTTCTGCACAGGAAAGATGCAGTTAGATATTTTCTCTGCAAATCGTATTTGTATTATGCTGGATCTATGATTATATTTGGGGCTGTTTTATGCTAGGGCATGTGACTAATGGAACTGAAGAGCTTTGCTGGGTGCAGACGTTTCCAGATGTGGTTAAATTCTTTGTTAATCTTGGGGTTTTAGGGGATTTTTCTGGGGAGGAAACGCTTGGTTATTTCCTCTCTGCAGTACCAACTGAAAGATCCATTTTTCTTGGGGGTGACAGCCCTCGGGTCATGCACACGCACCTTTTCCAGATGGTGTTTCAATCTGAAGTAACTAACGAAAACACCAATCCAAACAGTCACGCATACCTGCACTTAGAGTCCCACCCAAGTCTCATTTTAACCTCCCTACCTGACAAGGCTGAAATTGTGCAGTTTTTAAGAGCTCCCAGTTAAGTTTTTAGAAATGAAAATCTGGAGAAATGGGTGCTGCAGGAGAGTGCAAGGTGCAACAACCTTGTTCCATGGTGCAAGAGCCACTTTTGTGGCTGTCTGGAGGAAGGGAAAGCTGGGAACTGGATTAACCTGGCGCTGGTATGCCGGAGGGTCAGACTACCTTGGATACAGCACCACTCCAATGCTGCTGTATAACTTCTGGCCTGGGTCACTTTGTGCCAGCTGCGAACTTGTGCAAAAGAGCTCAGGCTGTCTGTCCGCCCAGGTGCACTGAGGAGCAGCCTGGGCAAGCCAGTGTTACAGGCACAACTTTCTTCTCATGGGAGAAACACTTCCTCAGGGCACTATACGACAGAAGGTAGCAGTACGTCTCTGCCGCTTATGCAAAAGTGTAAGTGTGTGTTAAGACGACACCTACCAGCAACACGAAGAACACACAGAACACGAATGTGATGAAGTAAATAGGCCCGAGGATACTGTTTGCTTCTTCTATAGTTGCAAAATTAAAATCTCCCAGTATAATACGAAACTGCGTAAAGCTGGGAGTAAAAAGACGAGAATGACATGACTGTTAGGCTTCTCTTACAGAGCAGTATTTTAAGCACTACAAAACAAGGAAACAGACTGAATACAATTGAAAGAGACTGATTCACTGTTACCTTAGTCACTGAAGTCAACAGGTAAACCAGCATACCATTGTAAATTGGGCATTCAGTATATGTATGAGAATTTGAAATTGCAAAGGATTTTTAAAATGTCTTATAGAAGAACAGAAGATACTTTCATTTTGGATAAACTGCTTGGTATTTAACTTTTTTTAAATTATTTCCCTTTTGTTCTAGCTCCAGGATCCCACATCATCTGTTAGTACAGAAGGTAATGACATAGGTCCCTGTGTTGGGGATTTTATTCCTAAGTAAGGCAAATATGCATTTCTTTATTCCTTTGTATAGCAGCATCTTAGAACTATGTCACATCCAAGTGGATCCAAAATGAGAGATAATTTTATGCTTTAAGAGTGCATTAATTTTACATTAAAAAGCTGCTGTCAATCTGGTAAATTAAAGAAATCTCTCTAAATTTTTGACATACTGTATTGAGCTCTAGACTTATCCAGGTGGAATGGACAGAGCTGCAGTTTGATGAAACAGCTAAAAACATTGAAATTGGTGTTAGGAAAGCCCAGGACAAATGCTGCCTAACTCCATTCATAGGTTTGCACCTGCCATACAGAGCAAGACCCAGAGAGAAGGTGCAGGGAGAAAAGCAGTGCCAAGATTGTGCTAAATGCAGAGTCAAGTCCATTCTTCTAAGTGACTTCTTAGCAGCTTTTCTGTGAAACAGTCATAGACCAGAACAGAGAGCACACCAGGGTAACGGGCTAGAGTTGCTACAAGGTGCAGGGATCATCAAACCCAATTCCAAGTGCCAGCTGGAACTGATCTGATGCTGTTGCTACAGTGAGTGGCTGAAAAATTTTTGGGGAAAAAAGTAACATGGCCTGCAGATGGGGTTTGGGGAATCTCAGCTGTGCAGCTGAATGTTTCTTTGAAAGAGCTGTAATTCCTGCATGCAAGCCTCTGCTCAGAGCCACTTGGGTCTCCCAAGCAGTTTCCACTGTTGTTTGCATGCAGGGAGCTGTATCGCACACCCAGCAGCAGGTCTGCTTGGTAGTTTCAAGCTCCTGCTTTCCAAGAGGCAAAACAGAACAGCCCTCGCGCAGGCCTACCAGATTGCCCAGGGCTCTGGTTACACGCTCTGTCCTGCAAAGTTGTGTTGAGAGTCTGGGGGGGACAGTGATGTCCCTTGGGTGAACTACTCCTGAGATTTGCCTCTCTGAGCTGTTTACTGTATATGTTGTGTCTTCCGCGCATATGATGGCTTTGGTAAACAGCTTCTAGGGCCAACAAAGATGGTTTCACTCTGTAAAATGGGCTTAAGGAGTTGGAGGCTTGTACTCTAAGTTCTGCTTAGGTGAGACTGTTTGGACCTGAAGCAAGTGGGGTCTGTACCAAAAGGTTTAGAAAGTTGCATACATGCAGTTTTGAAACGTGGAAAACTCATCAACTTGTGACCCGAAGACCAGATAGCCTAACTGTGCATATGCAAAAAAAATGATAAAGAACATGATGGCAAATCCAATGATGTCCTTGGCACAGCGGGATAAAGTGGAGGACAGCTGAGTCATGGTTTTGTTAAACCTTATGTATTTAAATATCTGCAAGAGAAAAGACATAATTGTTACTGGGAGATCAAAATATACTGTCTCTTCTTAACAGAATTTCTGGAATGTTATCTGTAATCATAATTTACAGGTTAAATCTTATCTGGAAGTAAGTTGTGTGCCCAGATATGTTAGTGGTATGAATCTGTAAGGAGCACTAGGCCTGAGTGTGTTCCTGGGGAAGAGGAGCATTCTGCAGAGTGAATATGTTTAATTGCTGAAGCTAATCGTGTGTGAACAGGTCCTACCTGGTGCTGGGATGCGTGATCTGCTCTGGCAGATGTGGACCTCTGGTCAAGGAGATGTGCAAGACATACCACCCTCCTGCATCTGAGGATTCCCCGCGGGGCTGAGTTGGTAAGGAGCTGTCTCTTTTAATTTGAATCTAAAACAAGGCCTGAACAAAATCGCACTGTCCTTGTTCCATGACAGTTGTTAATTAGGAACACAGTTGTGCTACTACATTAATAGTAACCAGTTTACGGGGGGACAATGCGAGGGAATGGGCAGCCAGCGCAAAGAAGGGACATAACAAGGAAGGCTGTAACCGAACTGGTCAACAGCCAGTGCTCCCAAACTGCTTCTTCATACACCCTTGGCTTGGGAGGTGGAGGAAGGCCAAAAGCCTGTTTATTTTAAAAGGACATGACCCAGAGAGCAGAGATGGAGTATGTTTAAGTATGCGGGGTTTGATCTAAAGAGGGATCTCTTCTGGTGGATATGAACATCTCCCCTTCTGTTTTCCAGCTGCTTTGTGCTGGGTGCTTTACCAATGCCTTAGGAGAGAGGGCCCGTAAGCAGCCTGGGACTCGGCAGAGAAGGCAGTTTCATCCAGCGCCTGGGAGTACTGAAGTACAAACCAAACTGGAGACGCTGCTTGTGTGCTGGGCGCAGGGGAAGGGATGCAGACCTCAGTCAGGGTCTGCAGGGTTTGGTAGACTAGAAGTAGTGGCATGCAAACATGCAGGACTGGTTTGGCCCCAGAGCACCCGGTTAGGAATAAAAGTAGCCTTTTATCTTAGAGAAGCTGGCTGCTCTGTCCTGAGACCAGCAAATCCATTTGCAAGTAAGAATGAAACTAAAGGGGTCCTGCCACAAAGCCATTTTGGAATCAAGTTCAGGCACATTTTGGCTTCCTCTGCAGTTAAAAACCAGCTAGTGTTTTCATAGCTCTTAGCTATGAGAGCTATGAATAGCTTCACCTATTAAAACTATGCCATCTGTATAGGTCAGGCTGTGACTGGGGTAATAGGGGTCTAGGAAAAGACGGAGTTTGAGGAGGCTGTTTGGGCACGGTTATTTCCCAGCTGTTCCAAAGGAGACAGCTGACAACATGCAAAATTATTTTTTAGACAGGTGTGGAATTTGTGACCCATGTTTATGAGAATTCCCTAAACAAGGAGATAATTTTAAACTCTTCTGGAATCTTATAAACAAAATTCCCCCTTTTAGGCCAGCCTTTGCAGTCCACCCATGGAAAGGTAAGAGCAAATATTTATAATATGCTTAAAAACACTATGATTCTCGAGTACAATAAAAGCGAGTAAGAGCCTATACCTTTATCCAAGCAAAGAAGACATTGACGGCAATCATGTTGTTGTAATGGACTTGCCAGGATGCAAGGAAGTAAAAGTCTGGATACACAGAAGAATTAGACAGCAGCTCTTCCATTAACAGGGACACTTCTACAGTGCGGTAGATATTGAAAGCAATGGCAAGGATAGATATCTGAAGGAAAGCAGAAGCCAGTGAAACTAAAGTTTAGTTACCTCCCTCTCTTCAGATTCGTCATTTTGCACAGGAAAGACTTTATTGATTTCAGTAAGCCCTTGATTAGATTTCAAGAACCTGAGCTTATTAGATGTTTGGTCATAAACTTTTTATAGGATACTTTATTGGCCAAATTATTTGTAATTGTACTATGCTAATGTTGGATTTGTACTATGTAATATACTGCATACATTCTAATTTTACTATGGTAACCCTGTTCTGTGCTTGTGCCTCCCAGCTCTGCAAGGAATACAGTTAAAACATAAAAGATGGACAAAGGATGGAAAGGACATGGAGCCCCACAGCAAGCTGACAGCAAGGCAGGAAGTGTTCAGGTGTTGTGAACCCCAGTGGGCCGTACGGTTTCTTCAGTGTACTACAGTGGGTGACTGACTCTAACCAGGAAAAGATTTGGGCTGTTTTGGCTTGTTGGCTGGCTATTCAGTACTACCCTAAGCTGGCAAGCACAGAGGTAAGAGTTGACGGGCAGCTCACCATCACCACCAGTATATCCAGCCAGTTCCAGACACTTCTGAAATATTCTGTTTTCAGTTTTGCTATTTTTATAGCTGCCTGGATTATGAATGTGATGACAAAGAGGCAAAAGGTGATTTCGCAAGAGGCCAGGAAGTAATCATAATACGTGACGTATCTGAGGAGCTTCACGGAGTAGATATGTGAGGAGGTGAGAACACCCCCAGTGGCAGGGAACTCTACCACCAACCTGGAAAAAATTGGGGACTGGTGTTAGTTACCATTACTCTAAATCATCTCAGCCCTTAATATTCTAATATGAATTATTACTATGTTAATAATACCTAACTGGGACTCCGGTTAGGCCAAACGCTTATGCAAAATGGGCAACTTGATAACTCCTGCACCTCTAAGATCTTCTTATAAAGGTAAAGCTCAGTCCCCCATGAAGAAAGTACTATGCGGTAGGGAAAGCTGAGACAAAAACAAGAAGCTCTTGAGACACCCAAGTGATAGTGTTTGGTCAAAAGTCTTTAAAGAAACAGTGTTTCAGGAGAGCAGATATTCTCTGCCATACCCTGAGTTTGAGACTCTGTCTTTTCCCTCCACTAGCTGACAACAGGACCGATAATCCAATTTTTGACTTTGCAAAAGGCTGTGCAATCAGTTCCAACTGACAGCAGCAACCACCTGTACAGACCAGAGACACCTATTCGAAAGACTGGAAATGAAGGATCTGTGTCTGCTCCCTGCACTAGCTGGATTTCTGTATTTTTTAAAGAATTACTCTCTTGCCAGCTGCTGCCTAACTGTGTACGCCAGAGGTGAACAGCCTTTCCTTGTGTCCTTAAGGAAGCACCATGCCTCAGTAAATTGGATTTCACATGTAATAAAGGTAAGAACTCACCTGATTATGCAGAAAAGGTTTACATTAGCGTTATACATAGAGAAGTCAATAAACACAACCCTGGTTCCTCTAGTGAGCCAGCTGTTCTGCCTGAGAAACACCAGCTTCTCCATGCTCTTCTGCTTTGACTTAGGTAAAGTGAATATAAATCCTCCGTTGCTGTACAAGCCCACATATCCCCAGTACCAGGGGGATAAAGAGGAGACGGAGACGTATTTCCACCTATCAGAAATGGGAAACAAAGCCACTCATCCTAAGGAAACTGGACTGAAGTAAGCTTTAATTTCTATTATATAAAATTTCTTGCTAGTTCTTGTGTTCTACTGCATTCACCACCAACTTTTTAAGACAGACCTTTAAATAATTCTTTCCTCTACATCAAGTATGCACAAGACATATGGCCTTAAAATATTCCATTTTACTTAGCTATTCAGTACATTCACAAAACAGCAATTGCTTATGAATCTTGAGTTTGCCCAAAGTGGACTAGATGGTTTATTACCTTAAAACCTTTATAGGTAAATGCAGCATCTCTGGTTTGCACAGTTCATTGTTAATGTGGCACGTTCGCATGCTCTTTCACAGGGCTAAATCAATGCTAAATGAAATGTGTGAAGCAGCCTGTTTGGCTCTGTTTCCAGGGCATTTTAGCATGATACCGATTTATAAACATGTGATTTAAATTCAGGCCTCGTATAACTGAACATTTCTCCAGAGATGTTAGTGGAGAGAGATCCATTAACATGTGCTTTTGCTGAACTGGGCTCACTGTTTCCAGTTCTTCCTGTCCCTCCTCTATAAATTTTCCATGCCAAATTCCTGTCTATAATGTTGGCGCAAAACCAAATCCATGGTTTGTCTCAACGTAAACAAGTGAAAAACTCAGCTCACTGCATATACAGTTCTTACTAACTTTAACTTACTAACCTTAAGGATTTATTTAGGTTTTATCAGTGGAGTTTTCAAAAACATTTCTGCATTTGATGCCTGGTTCCAATTGAAAGTATTGTAATTTTGAAAATCTCTTATACATATATATCCAAAAGAAGCCACAAGAAAATCTGAAGAATACTTACTCAGACCCGTTCTTTAGACCAAAAGCTGACCTGTCTTCAGCTCGATAGCGATATTCACAGTAACACTCTTTTAAAAAAGTCTGGAAATATGGGTAGATGGAACAGGTGCCGTTGCGTACTTTTAGCTGGCGAATCTGGGCTACTCCTAACAGTAAGTTCTCATAGTAAATATGGCTGCTGTTTTTCTGGATGGTTAATGTCATGTTGTTATACCATTTGTCCCAGTAGAGTCCATCCAAGAGGGGTCCTTCTGCAAACTATATATACCAGCAAGGTTAAAGATTCAAAAAAAGATTAGAATACCACTTTTACCCAGCTCTTTCATATACAAATCTCTACAGGGTTTTCAGGTTACCTATGGCTAGAGAGTCTTAAGCTAGGACACAAGGAATGACCGCTGATGCACTGTCTTATTAAAAGGTATATCTGCATTTTTCTATGAGTCAGTTCTGTTCCCTATGCAGTTCTATCAGAGACTTGTAACGGGATTGTTCAGCTCAAGACAAGAGCATATACTGGAGTTTCATTGAAAATATATGTCTCTGTTGAATTTTAAACAAATATGTTTAAACACATAAACGTTTGATGTTGTGCTGACACCATCTGTTGTTAATCACACTCTCTGAAGACCTGTTTTGAGACATATATTTCTGATTGTGTTTTGGTCATCTGAATCTACATGAAGAAATATTTATTTCTGAAGGAAGGGAAAAATTTCCTCCTTCCTGGCTGTTCCTTAGATGCAGATAAAGAGCATTACACTTGCAGATAATATTATTTAAAACACATGCCCCTGTGGTTTGGCACCATCTGATCATGTATTACAACTGCTTCTAGTACATCAGCATGTATATCGTAGAGCAAGGGCTCACTATTTTATGGACTAGCAATAATCCACAGAGCAGACACAATGATAAGAGGGAATACAGTTCCTCCAAATGAATTGTTATAACCAGGCATTTCCATTTTGAAGGAGAAGTAGGAGGGGAAACTTTGCTTCCCAATGTCAGCTGGGCAACACCAGTAATTCTGGGGAGTCCTTCAGCTAGTCGTAAAAATAGAAATATACATTTTGCAACCATCACTGAATGTGGTTGGAAAGCTAATAGCATACCAGGTGAACCAAGATGGCAGGTTCCCCTGGCTGGCCCAGGGGAAACCGCACCAAACAGCTTATAAAAATGGCCTTTTTTTTTTTTTTAAACAACTGAAAATGAAAAGAACTGTAAGCCCCAAATTTTTCTGTTTTGTTAAAGCCTAAGAGTGAGAATATCATGCAGCAGTTAATTAGCATACAATTTTCCTTGGTTTATTCAGGCTCTCCATCAGAAGCATCAATATTACTATTTGTCCCCTGGATTTTTTTTTTATGACTTTAAGAAGTTATTCAGCTTTTTTTCAGCTGTGAGGTGCAACATTTAGCAGGCAGATTTTAGGAGAGCCAAGGGAAAGCGCTGCTTTGAACTAACACCAGGATCTTGCTCCCCTGCCTGCGCCCTAAGAAAACATTCGCAGTTCAAGCCTTACCTTCCAGAAATCAGCTGTGCTGCCAAGACTCCTGAAAGTAATCCCACCTGCCTCAGAGGAAGAGGTTTCCAGAAAGAGATGCGACATAACTTTGTTCAAGTAGTACATGTCCGTGCTCACCATTCCAAACGTCACTAGAAGGGGAAAAGGTGGATGCTTGTAAACTGAAATAAGGGGATGACGATGGCTTCTAAACATGTCATCCCTTCTTCAATCATCATTAAGAGTCACGCTACTAGAAAAAGGCAGGTGGAGCAATTTTGACTTATAAATGACACTTCTGGCTGGTGGACAGGTGGAGTTAAGGATTAAATAACTCTACACCCCCCCTCAGACCACTGTTATATAGTGAAAGACGTATAGCTCGTTCATTGCCGGACTGCAGACGAGTCACTTGCTGTTTGAAGCCACCTAATTCGGTTGTAGACTTACATATGCAGAGATCTGTCAGGAAAACGATGTAGACGAGCAGCTCCCGCAGGGTCGTTCTGAGCTCCAGCTCTTTGCTGTAGCTGGGACGCGGCCTCCCAACGCCTAAACCTGCGCAAGGAAGGGGAAGGGGGCGATGGGGGTGTTGGACCCTGAAAACGAGAAAGGCCCAGGGAGACCGCGCGCCCCCGCCCCGAGTCTGCCGCAACCGTTAGTAACTCGGGGGGGCTCAGGGGGCCCCGAGGGCTCGGCGGCGGCTCTGAGGGCGCCTGGCCTGCCCCGGGCGTCGTGTGAGGCTCGCCGTTGCCGTGGCGCAGCGCCAGAAAACAGGTTCAGCGCGCCCCGCAGCCGCGCAAGGAGCCGGGGGGGGGGGAGCGGGGGCGCCCCTGGGTGCTCCCGGGGGCGGTGAGGAGCCCTCAGCCCCGCGGGGGGCGCCCGGCGCCGCTTTCCCTCCGCGCCCGCCCGCACCGGCGCCGCTGAGGCGCTGCTCCAGCGGGGGCCGCCGCGGCTCCATGGCGGCGCCTCCCGCCGCGCCCCGCGTTTGAATCGCAACGGGCGGCGCCGCCGCGCCCCGGCCCGGCCCGGCCCGGGGGGGGGATTTCCGGGGGGGGGGTGGCTGCAGCCACCGCCCTCTCTCCGTGGGTCTCCTGAGCTTTTTTAATTATTATTGTTCCCTAGGGGCTGATGTTCAGACCTCTCTGGCAGTAAGGCTGTTCCGCCCCGTAACGCGGCTCGGTAGTGCCGGCGTGTGGCGGGACCGCGCTTCCCGCCCGGCACCCAGAGCTGCTCCTCCGGGAAGGGGGGATTAAATGATAAATTAGTGTTGGATCGCTTCTGGGCTAAGCGTTGGGCCAGCTCCCTGCTTTGGGAGGTTCCCTTCGCCTTGTGCGAGGCGGCGGGAGAAGAGAATATGTTCATTTAAGCGTGTATTTGCGTGGCGTGGCAGTCGCCGCGCTCAGGACAGGCCCGCGCTAGGCCTGCCGCTGCTGTGGGGTGGCATGAAGTTCAGACCTTATTTCTGCTGCAGCAAAAAATAAAACTATCTTTCTAAGATGCTTTTGCAATCTGGTGACTCGCGGCAGTGTTACTGTGCGTGCTCACAGGCGACTTCACGCTAGCTCCAGCTTTGCGAGTTTTCCTTTAGCATCTGCAGTTTAACACGAGTCCTCAGCCCAGAGCAGAGATTGGGTGGTTAGAGTTTGGCAAAAATCAGGTTTTGGGTTTCTTGAGCGATGTGGTTGCAAACAGCAGCATGCAAACTACTTGAATACTTCAGATAGACCCGACTTGGCTCTAGGCAAGCTGTTGAAGTCCCAGCCACTCCTTGGCCAAAGGAGCAGAAAGGGAGAACCTGGCAGCCTTCACACTTCATATTAAACAGCGCAGCGTGTAGAGGAAAAAACCCTGAAGTATTTTAGTTTTAAGGGAGTGTCAGCATCTAGTTTATGCTGCTTTAGCTATCACTACTCAGAGGACAAGTAGTAAGGACAGCAGAAAAGGGGAGTGGATGCTGAAATCAGTAGCTGGTTTTAACAGAATAAGGAGTCACCGCAGCCTGTACTGGATATTTAAAATTTTATTTGTCTTTGACAAATTCTCATAAAAACACTCTAATCTATTTGGTTTTAGTATTCAGGCAGCACAGAGTTCTGATATTATCAAGAGTGATATTAGAGAAGCAGTACAAACCAATCTACTTTAGCATGTAACCAAGCACAGGTGTAACTAAAACCACCTATGCTTGTAAAAACTAATTGCCCTGCCTTTTTGGGCCGTACGGTTAAAATACAATACTCAGTAAATGGTTACATTCACCACCCCATATAAATAAAATCTAACATGGTAAAATTGGAACAGCAGAATGTGCAAGAGTCAAAGTAAAAATATATAGATAGGTATTTTGCTAGTTAGAGCAATCACCATTTAACTGCATCTTATATTGTAAATGTCTCTTATAGGTGCAAGTGAGTTTTCCCTCTTCATTTCCAGTTAAAGTTCATCACTTTCATACAGTCCAGACTGCTCAGCCAAACGCTGAAACTCTCCTTCTGGTGAGAAAGCTTGTTTCACATCCAGTCCTCTACCATTGAGTGCCAAATACTTGCTGAAAGTTGGTCGAACCCGTAACTGCCTAGGGGCTGGAATTGGCTTGTTTGCATGTGCTGGAAGAGAGAGAAAAGCCTCTTTCAGTGTTTTCCCAGGCACCCATGATATAGCAACCCAATTGCTTTTTATCTGTAATGTAAAACAGCAAACTCTTAGGACATATATAACAGACGAGCCCATATCCCAGGCACTGGATACTGATGGGAAGGACCACATTCATCCTACTTCTGAGTATCAAGCAAACTATAGTCTTTAAATAGTGCAGACAGCAGATGCAGACAGACAATGTACAAAGGACACATTACACAGTATCTTGGCACTGGACAAATGCAGTATCTTCCTGGACGAGTTACTTTTTGTCTATGTCAGTATCTTGGGAAAGAAATCCACCGGGAGCTAGCTTTACACGGTTAATCTTCAGGGTCTGTTCTGAATACAAAGGCAAGTGGCTGCTTAAGCTGTAGTCTGTTGGTACTGTGATGTGGTACTTACTTGCAACCTCCAGTCTGGCATGGCATGTGGCCACACCTGCTCCATTAACAGCAGATACCGTATACCAACCAGAGTCTTTCTTGTTTGCGTTATGAATCAGGAGGCAAATCCGTCCAGTATTGTCATGCAACAAGCTGTAAAATTAAAGGGTTTATGTGTAAGTGCTTGGAGGGGGAAGGAGAGAAGACAAAGACACTGAAGTTAGAGAGGCAACCTACATGCTGAGGAGTTGAGAAAGCCCTAGAACAATTTTTGCAGGGCACTGCAAATTGTTTAGGCATCAACCCTGCATTGCTGTGTTGTGAGAACACCACTCATTCACACTGTGGTAGTGTTCAGGTGGCATCAAGGCCCTCTTGTAGCCCATGCCACCTCAAAGCGTGATGAATACACTGCACGTTTCAGTCCTACAGCCTTGCTTCCCCATGGGCACTGTGACTGCTACTAGCCTTCAGAGTGGCATCTGCTCAGAGTTTTTCTTTCAAACGACACTCTGAGCATTGCATCTGTCCAACACATGGGCCTGTTTGTCATGGGTAGTAAATGAGAGGTCTATCTAGCTGGGGGCTGCTGCTTTTGGAAACCAGCTCTTTCAAATTTGACTTAACGAACACTGGTTATTGTTTTCTAACACACCAATGGCCAACGCATTAGTAGGATACCTTATTCGGTCTGTATTATATTGTACCATTTCATTGTTTCTTTTCCAGTAAATCCGGGGTGTTGGGATGGCAGAGATCTGGCATTCGAGTCTGGCTGTATCTCCTTCAAAAACTTTTTTGCTTTGTGGTTTGAAGATGAAAGTTGGAGGGGTATGGTGTTCTTTTGCTAAATGAAAGAGGAAAGATGAGGAGGAATTATAATAAGTGTTGAATGTCAATAGCAGGCTTTGTTTATAAGCTTTTAGAAGGCTAAATTCAGGAGGATGCATGTCCCTTAGAGTAACTCTGTAGCCTATGGGCAATTCCCATGAGCACCAGGATGTAGTAGGCACAAATTCCACTTTAGGAAGAGAGTTGATCAACATATTCCATCAATATTGTGATATCTGAGTGACTCCCTAATTCTGGACAGGATGCCTAGATATCCCAATACAAGTGCTTTGAAGAAATACAGAGTCCCAAAAGTATGCATTAGAATAGCCTTGGAAAAGGTAAAGCGATTGTTATAATTTGAGCCTGAATACCTGGAGGTCCACCCCTGCTTCCCAACTGTTTTAATATCCCAAACACAGGGAAAGGCATTAGACTACAGACACTTTCCATGGCTTGTGTGATAATTATTAGTGCTCTGTGTCTTACCAATTACTTCCACTTTTACTGCGAAAGAAGCTTCCCCTGCACGGTTGACAGCCACACATTCATATGTCCCTGCATCAGATGATTTGACTGCTTCAAAAATAAATGAGTGGAATCCTTTTTCTGACACTATCATTTTATGGAACTGATCTTGATGAACCATCCTTCCATTCAGGTACCACATCACATCTGGAGTTGGCAGCCCACTAACCTGTAAAGGAGAGGAAAGAAGGGTAGAGTTAAAGAGCTTTCGCATAACACAAGGCCTTCAAAGCTATAGGGAGTTTGATGCATTTAGATGATCGAATCATGCCCCTACTGCAAAAATTTGCAGTCTTGCCTAGTTTTGAATATTAATGTGATGCTGTGCAGAGAGGAAGGCTCATGGAGTGCTCCAGACAAGCCAGAGATGAGATTTAGCTACAAGACAGTGGATGCTGTTCCTGCAAACCTCTGGCATTCCCATCCTGCTGGCTAGTTTTGATTTAATCTCACAGAACTAAAAACATCATCATCCAGTTTGTTTTGGTAATAAGTGTAAATAAGCTGTACACTGTAGACATTCATATTGTCAATACGTTCAGAAATTAAGCAATTTGCAGCAAAATAGCTAAATATCATGCCAAAGGCAGGCAAGCGTTTGTGTGAAGAAAGGGCTTGGAAGTCACCTCAGATGTGACTAGGAAAAAAGCAAACCACAGTCATTTTCAGCAAACAGCCTTTGCAATAAAGTTGCATGTGTGCAAGGCCTAGGTTCTTTCTTACCCTAAAATTGGTGCAGTTGTCGTGCAGTTTTCTGGCCATTCAGGTGTTTTGTTTGCAACTAGGGCATTTCCTTACAAGGTTGTCTGCTGCAGCAAGAGCAGACTCACACCTCAGAGGACTCATTAAAGGCAGGCAGTCCTCAACAGGCCTCATGGGACATGTGGCTCCATTCCTTTGCAGTCAGTGGGATCCTCAGTGCAAAGCACAAGGTCACCTGCCTAAATGCTTTGCTGAAGCAGGGCCTTGATATTCATTCCTCCCAATGAGCTCTAGAGGGTCTCCTGTGGTGGTACATATTTACCACTACTTAGCTTTAACCATACTCTTATGCATCCAATCCCACTTGCATTTTCCAAGGGAAAATGTTGACAAATTAACTCATTTTCTATTGGTTCACATGGCCTAGAGAGACCCTGCACTATCTACTCTTAGGCTGTTAGTGCTCTGGCTTATTAAAATACATATGCACTGCAGCTCAGAGACCTGCATGCTGCACACACCACAAAGCTAGTGGGACTGAAAGCGAAAGGCTGGCATTACTTTAAAGTCGAGCCTGCAGAATCGCCCCTCCTCAATAATTATGTCTTCAGGCACTTGTGTAAAACGTGGCTGAAAAAATTTTTCCTGGATTGAGTCGTGTCCATGTTCATCTCCTCTTGAGGATGGTCTGCTCCTAAAAAGCACACAGTACCAGCTGCATTAGTTGTGCAAAAGTTACCATAGCACAAATCACACTGAAACACTGATTGCAGCCAGAATACCTAAGCATCCAACAGTACAATTCTGTTTTGTTTCTCAACTATTAGGTTAGGCATGAGTTTTGATCAACCATTTATCTTGCTTAAGTTATTTGATTCAACATAGAAGTATCACATATAAAAACTGATCTTTAGCCTAATATCCCAAAGAATTTGTGAGAATAATGTAAGCTGTGTTTCATCATGGTCTAAGGTCTGTAGTTACTCTTTACATTGTTGGAACTTGCCTTCAGTGGAGGTACGTTATCTAGAATAGGAAGCATATTCACCATGGGCATATGGAGTCTTTACAACTTTAACATTATGCTTAGAATGACTGGATTAAGATCACAGTCATCATGAACCACACGCAAATGGTAGCATTTTAGTTGAAAAGACATTATTCATTTTAGAAAAATGAATAAAAAACTAATGTTGTCTAGAAACATTTAAAATAAGGTCTTCAAGAGTAGCTCAGTGCAAGTTTATGCATTACCTTACGTGTGCTGTAGGAACCTGCAACCTGATGTTTTCTGCATTCTGGTGCTTGGAAAGAGAAAGAGGAAAGATGAGTTAACTTACAGAGAAAGTTTAATTATAAACTGAATGGAAAACCATTTTAAGATAGCATACTGACTGCTGCTTAAAGGCAAACTGAATGCTTCAGAGGTCATTGGGGCAAGATGTAAAGACATTTGCATCAGGAGCTAATACGCTTGGTTTTCACCCTAGATTTTTGGCCATGCCAGTAACGAGTGCTATTAATAGCATGGGACAATTTCTCATCACTCCGTGCAGGTGATAGGTGCTGTAGTTGCCTTTGGCACACAAGGCTTTTGGCAAGCCAGTAACCTTTGTTAGAGGGGAATAGTTCTACTGGCGGTATCTAAAATGAGAGCTAAGTACGGAGTGTCCTTCCCTACAGCAGGAATAGAAGTGGAATCACTGGCAAGAACGCTATATTGTGCCCACTTAAATATGGTACCAGGAGCAATGAACACATGTTGAGCTGGAAAATATTTTTCTTCCTAGATCAGAGCCCTGACTAAGCTTACTGACAACTCCACAATCACATGAGTAGATCTTCTAAAGTACCCAGGATTGAATCCTGCTAGGAATTTAGATGTCTGGAGAATACAATTAGAGTTTATTACCAGGGACTCATTTTAGCAGTGGAATCAGACAGAGGAAATGCTGCATGGAAATTTCTAGGGTATTTGCATTAAGCTTGGTTCTGTGCTCTGTAGCCCAGTCCTGTGGAACACTTAAGCCTGGGTTTAAACTTCAAGCACAGAAGCAGTCTTCAATCTGGCAGAAGTGTCACGTGAATACAGGTTTTGCTGGACTGAGCTCAAAGGGGAGTTTCAAAGGCAATTGCTTGTATCTGCTCATTAACACAAGTATTGTGTAATTCCATCTTTGTCTTGGGATATGATGCTGTAGAGATGGAGTTGCATGTGATAATTCTAGTGCTCTGTTATACAGACTGACTGTACAGTAAGTTACTGAGGAATCAGGAGGCTGAATGAGTCGCTGACAGTAGTATTTAGGAATAAGACTGAACAACCCAAACAAGATCTCCCAAACATAAGCCAGTCTCTCCTTCCACTCTTTATGGAGCATTGCACATCCCTGAAAAGGTGCCAGTCATCCTGTTTTGGCTGAACATTTCCTTGTCCTCTGTGAAAGATGAGGTCTCTCTTGCTCTCTGACATCCATAATGTTCCCCGCTTGCCCGCTATTGACATCAGGCTGTTGGTGGGGAGAAACAGTTTCATTACAACTCAAACTGCGTGTTCCTCCCTTGCTGTGATCTTAAGTGTCTCCTGCACTGAAGAGAGCTTTGCTAACTGCATTTTGAAAGGTGTGTGACAGCCTGCTGGTTCCCTCTACATGTGTGCAGCAGGAGGGATGCTTTCTTTGGTAACACAGGTATCCAGTGCCACATCGCAGACGTGTTTCCATTAACTTTGATCAAAGAAGTGCCAAAGAAAGCTTTTAACTGGCCTGTTCTGAATAACCAATGAATGATGCAAGTCCCCAATTAAAATGTTTTTCAACATGCCAGTAGTAACATATCCTTGGCTATCAGCATGTGGGTTGCTAAAATAACCGCTTTGTCTTCCCTTAATGATTGCAGTCTCCCGGAAAGGATAAAACCCAACTAAACCCACTCCAAGGTCCTGACCTCTTATGGTCAGTCACTTATTCCAAACAGTGACAGGTGTAAATCCTGCTGTCCTGGCCAAGTGTGAGCTCAGGCTGCTGGAGAGCGTGTACCTGTGTCCCTTGCTGTGCTCCTCCCTGCCTGTCGCAGGCAGGGTGTGATGTGCTGTGCAGCAGCTGTTGTAATTCCTGCCCGGAGAGGTCATTCCTACAGATCAGGCCCGGTAAGGGGATGTAAGTAATGCTACTACTTTCTGAGTGCATAAACTCCCCTCTAGAAGCCCCCCCAAATCCAGCCCTACAGAGCTCTGCTAGTGAAAGCTGTCCCCCTTCCTCGTCTGCGCTGGCGCCAAGGAAACCCCACGTCGCCTCCCCGCTGCAGTATCGGCCGCTCGCAACGCGGTCGCCAGCACATCGCTGCTCTAGGGAGAGGTTCCCGTTTACCTGTGCGTTCTGCGCGCTTTCTTCGCTCTGGGCTTCCAACACAGAGGCAGCATTTTCTGGTCCAAGCAGCCTGCGAGCCATTCTTTCTTCATAAGTTAATCGCTTAAAGCAGAGCGGAGAGGAAGTCCAGTTAGAAGTCCGTTTACTGTATCAGTTCGTCTTGTAAGAGCACATCAACATGCCCCAAATTCAGGGCGCTGTCACTGAAAGCAGCGGCGGAACAGAAACCCCACGTCTGTTCCAGAGGGTTTGCTGTCCGTGATGCCTACTGGAGTCAGCCTCAATATATACACCACTGCAGTGCATAAAAGATTAAACTGTCTGTTCATCAAAGCCTTTCTAATGCCATCTGTGGCCTTCCACGCCTCCTCTTTCTGCGCTGGGATTATTTATGGATAACTGATGGCATCATCTCAGAAGCCAGAGTGAGTCCCAGGGTACCTTTCTGTTAGTGCTGGGAAAACTTTCCGAATCATTCAGCTGTGGATTTACTTCAGGAACTAGAGGCTTGATGGGTGCTAATGGCCCCTTCTCCCCCCAAAAGGCAAGAGTCACACCAGAGGCAGATGCAGCCAGATGGGAGCGCACGGTGTGCTGGAGGGGGGGGGAATGGGGAAGGGCAGCCCCTACCCCTGAAAGCACAAGCGAAGTTTATGCCAGCCCTACAGCTGCTGTATGCAATGCTGTGTGCTGCCCTGAGGGGAGGTGAGAACGCGTTTCAAGTTATGAAACGATCAGGTTCTTACTGTATGGATGCAGCACACAGGGATAAATGAGGAGAGTTAAATTCAAGTTCTGTTCTGTTACTTTAGAAGAGATCAAGCATGTTGGTCCTCTGAGCACCAGGACACCTGAAACTTTGCTTCCTGCAAGTTTATCTTGGGTTTGGAATTTGTGAAGTGAGGACAAGCTCCAGCTGATTTTCTCCTGAGTCTGGGGCATATATGCATTTGCTCCTTTGTAGATAAAGGCCTGTGGAGTCTTGTGGGACTTTTCTTTAGAAGAGAGCAAGAGACTTTTTTTTGCAAAACTCATGGGAACGTAATATCCCCAAGATCATTACTGCTGTATTGAGTGTGGCTGAGATTGGCCGGCAGGTTCAGACGTTATTGGAGGGCAGGGGAAGGGGACACAGAACGGTGATTGCATAAGTCTTATTTTTAGCCTGGCTTCCTATGGGAAGGAAAGCTGGCTTGCAGTGGCAAGCTTTGTTAAAGCAGATAGGACATTCCTGTTTGTTAGGGACACACTAACTCAGATTTGACCTAGTATTTTGTTTTCCTTCAATATGTAAAATTATATATAGGACACAAGCCTGTTTCTACTGAGGGTAACTGCAAAGCTCCTTTCTACTTCAGTGGGCAGAGGGCTGAACCTGTAAACACCGGGCTTTTGCCAGTCTGCCTCCAACTAGCAGGATGGTTCCCACATTAGAGACCTGCTTGTTCTAGCCAAGAATAAGAGACCTTCTTATAGGAGACAGCCTTTAAGATAAAAACTCATGTGTTTTCCTTGATTTGTTTTTGTTTGTATAACGAGAAATCAAAGAGTTTTACCACATGTGGTGATGCTCGAATGGGTTTCCAAATATTGGTGCTTCTCCAAGTTTGTAAGTACTCAGGGGTGGTTCATCAACTCTTGGCACTGGAAATCAGAGTGAATCGGGAGAACCCTAAGGCAGTCTTCTTGGGTTTTTAAGTTGTCTGTGGATGTGATGTTCAGCAGGATACCCAGCAGAGAGTTCAAATTTGTGCCACCTCCCTAAATACTTACCTTTCTCCAGGTACACAAATTCCTTAATCCAGACCCTAGCCTTATTAATTTGACTGCACAATTTCAAGAACAGTTTGAACAGCGTGTGCTAACCAAGACGGTAGGATAAGAGGGAAAGGCAATAGCAGCTCAGCCATCCTGCTGCATCAGATTGCTTTCGGGAGTCAGTGCAGCCCTTACTGAAGTCACAAAAGATGCAGACATTCAGCTGCCAGAGTAGCTGCCTACAGACAGATTTACAGCTACTGTCTCTCCTGCCACGCATTCAGGCCAGCTTTCATCATGTCCTAACAATATGCTGCTCCTTTCCTGGGAAGGAGCCTCCCATGGCTGAGCTGGGCCCAGAACCTGCCCCGGCAGTACAGGCATTTGCATTCTCATAGCAAAAATAACTATGAACAAGGGTGCTGGGAACTGAAGCAGTCGGATTTAAATCCTTCAGCAACCACACCTTTTTCGCCAGCCCTGAGTCTAGATCAAAAATGGAATTGCTGCTGGAAGAGTTTTTTTTTTAAACAGTTCTAATGGAAAACCTCAGCCACCTCACGCTGAAAAAATAATCTAGCCACAAATGGTTCAAAGAACCCTCCCTGGGCCCTGTCTGGGTACTAAGAGCGTTTGGGCAGTGGTCTGCCATCCACTTGCTCCTGTACTTTCTTTTGCTTCCTGCTCAGCTGGAAGGCTCCCATCTCTGGGGCCCTAGAGCTAGTCTCTGAATCCCTGTGTGCACTAACAAGAGTCGGAGCAAACCGGTTCTTTAATCAGCAGGTTTTCCTTACCTGGTTGCCATTCTGGAGAAGGTTGTCTTTGCATCGCAGTTTCCTTTCCAAGTCCTGAATGAGGGCCTCTTTTGTTCCTCGAATCTCGTGGTCTGGTGTCTTCTGCATAGACTTGATGCTAGCTTGTTTGTTATACATCGGTTTTGAGTAACTACTCATGCAAGAAGAGAAAACAAAATTATTCTTGTAGGCCTCCTTGGCTGTTCACTACAGCTTCATAAAATACACAAAAAATGTGAACCTGTTACCTAGAGACCATGGCTCAGATGGACCTGTAAAGCATTTGTAGGGAGATATGTAGGCCAGATGTTATAATCGGGGATCAAAAACCTAAGGGGAAGCATCATAGTCTAACCAAGTCATTGATTGTCCTCTCACAATACTGTCACAGTAGCCTGCAGTGGGCAGCATCCCTAAATCTTTTTGTGGCCCCTGTCCTGGGTCTTATGTGTGCACCAAGGCTAGCATTATTTTGAGGAAGCCACTAACTCCATTAAGCGCTACGAGTTTGTCAAGGAGCAAGTTCTCCCTCAAAAACTGCTTTTCTTTACAATTTCAATTGTTAGAAATGCCTCGGGTGCTGCAAATCCACAGCAGGTTCACAAATTAGTTGATTAGGTGTGAACAAATAGCTTACAGTTGTTTTCTTCTTCTGGGCACCAGAAAGTCACTTGATGCAGCATTTCTGTTCAGATGTTCAATAGCCAAGGCTACCCGAGCTAGGCAGAATCTCTAGGAGCCTATGCTGCATACCCCCATATATCTTAATCCTGTAATCCATAATCAAGGGACACAATGAAGTCTTTACTGTGGTAATAAGTTAACTGGTAGGCTTGATTCTGAAAGGTGTTAGGGAAAGAGGACCATCCCTCGAAATGGGTTGTGAAGGTCTACCAGAGGTCACAGCTCTCTGCTGACAATATTTAACCTGGTGCTTTAAATGCAGTCAGGTGGTTATATCAGGCAGTTATTTCTGTTCCAAATCCTCTTCCTTCTGTAGCTTGGGAGTTTGTTCTGCTGATTAGAATAGGGCGGAAGAGCTATAACACTGGTATGTATCCCCAGCACTGGTTGGGCTTATAACTTGCTCAAGGCCAACAGGTTAAGTGTCACGTTCCTGTTCATCCGTTTGTAAAACGATTAGGAAAATCCTCGATTCGCAGGATGTTGCATTTAGTTATTCAGAGAGGCTTATGTGAAAGGCATAGTGAGGCACCAAAGCCCTTTGCTATGAAAACAAACAGCCCTGCACTACACACACAAAGCCCAGTGGTTACTCCAGATGCATACCTAACCCACATACACTGTCCTGCCTTATTAGCAGTACTTTTAAGAAACACTACTCAGTGTCACAGCTAGCCCACTCAGTGTCACCTTTCCGTTCCCCGCAGTGCTGTGGTTCAAAAAAGAAAGAAAGAAAGAAAGGAAAAAAGCTGGAAACATTCAGATTTCCTGAATACAAACTGACATTTAAACCAAAGTTTATATCCAAGTCAGCAGGGAACCCCCCTACCCTCATCACCTTTCCAATATCTCCAGTTGAACGCTTCCTGCACTGACTTTCCCCAGGACCTCCAGCTAACATTGGCAGGAATAGAAGGTGGTGAGAAGGCAAGACTCAGCTCCCTTTGGGATCTCACTGACCTTGAGAGATATTTGGATTGCAGCCCAAACGCAAAATGATATAATACATATCCAGGAAAGAATTTGGTCTTTGGTGTGAAGGGGTTTAAAAAAAAAAAAAAAAAAAAAAAATCAAGTGACTGCCTTTTTGTTAGCACCTATGATTAATGAAAACTATATTGTAAATAAGTTTAGAGGCCTATTATGATGTGGAGCCTGGAAATACTGCTGAGACTTGCTAGGAATCTTAACGGTGCTTATATGTGGGAAATATTTTTTTTCCCCAATATAAGCCCTGTTTGTTGACAGAAATTCCTTTGAGATGGATGCCCATCTTCTGCTCTGGATACCCGTTACACAAGCAGTTTCCACCAAACCAAGCTAAACCGTTCGAAGCAACCCAAAGAACAGATACGCAGCAGCCAGTTACACGGCTGCTGTGTAGTTTAATTCCCAGTTTATAGCCCTCTATTCCACACAGATGCCAAGAGCAAGCGTTCAGCCGCCTAACCTCATTCACTTTACTCATGCAAAGTCCTGCCTTGGACATCAGAAGCCAAAGGGAGTTGTGCCGTTGGCTTCAGCAAAGCCAGCGTTCCCCCCAGCATTCGGATTTGGGTCGGTCAGTGCACGGGAGAGGCCGGGTCAGCCAAAACGAGTTCAAAGCAAGGGGGAGTTAGAAGCCTGCAGGTACTTACTGAGGATCCATAGGAGAAGGAGCTTGGCTGTTATATTCGGGCTGCGAGGGTAACACTGAGCACAGGAATGCTGCAGGGGGTTGGTTAGGCATGGATATAAGCCGGTGCCCAGATGATGAGCTAGCAGGAGACTGCGCAGATGCAGGTGTGACGGGATATGTGGATTCCTTAGGGGCGCTACAGGAAGGCGAGGAGAGCGTGATTGAAGAGCTCAGCGACGAAGAGGAAGAAAATTTCTGCCCGCTAGGGTTACGAGGTTGTATTAGGATGGAGGACTGTTTGATATTTCTGCTTGGCTCTGTAGAGGCTGCGGGTCCTGGAGGCTGCTGTTGCCCTTGACACACATTCTTAGCCTGGATAAAGTGTTTTGGACGTTCGTAGTTAAACATAGTTGGTTGGTACATAGAGGAAACGGATGGGAAATTATGGACACTCATAGGAGAGGTTTCACAACTGTCCTGTTTTTTTGTTGGTGACAATTGGCTTTGGGTAGGTGGCTGGTAAAAATTAGATGGCAGGCCACAAAAGCTTTCCTGGCTGGGCTCCTGGATAGAGTGGAACCCTTGCCTTGCAGAATAGAGGCTGTCTTGGTGTGGATTTTCCCTTAAGGAAGACAATACAGATAAAATAAATTGTACGGCACAATTTGAATCGCAAAAATACTGGTTTGTGAGCAGTCATTATCAGTCCAAAGAGCATGAAGTTCAGGCAACTGACAATTAAACCTTAGGCTTAAAATAAAGAGTTTCAGGATTGATTAGAACTATTCCAGAACTATATGAACATTTCTGATTACAGTAATAAGTCATACACTCTATCACACCCAGCTGCAGCGTTCACTGCTATCTTATCTGGAAGAGCCCAGTAAATTCTAAAGGAAATAGCAGCTGGTTTATTGTGACAGCCCGTCACCTGCCCAAGTCTACAGACAACCTTAGATAGTAGAGCTAAGCAAGGTAATTTGCCACATATCATCCTAATTAAAGGACTTTGGAGCCTGCAGTTTTGTACCTCTCTCAAAATACTAAAGGTACTATTATGTGCAGAACTCACTGTTTTTGCAAGGAAATTCGCTACACTAGGGAAGCATGAAACAGGTTCCACTTTCTTTTAAGGCTCAGACTAAACATTTGAAACCAAGTATCCCAATTTCTTCTGTAATAGCTTTTGAATTCAGAGCTTTTTATATCCAATTGAGATTAGGAGTTGGAATGCCAAGGACCATGCTTCTCCATTTGGAGTGATTTGCGCAATTTGTTATTATGGCTAGTAATAGCCGGAACGATACAGCCGCGGGATGAAGTAGCGCGAGCAGAGCTGCTTGGAGGCACTGCATGTATTTTGCAGGTCCGTGATATCTAAACTGGGCTTCCCAGCAGTTTACAAGGGAGGAAAGTTTGATTGAAGGGATCTGAGTAAGTGTGTTAAAAACTGACAAACAACTTCAGCTCTGGGATAAATAAATTCCCCCTCTCCCCCGCCAAAATAAGTGAAAAGCTACTAATACAAATGAGAATATAAATCCACACAGTTACATGTGCTGGAAAAAATTGTAATCTTGTCCCACTGAGATCAGCTGTTTCGCTGCTATATATACCCAGTATATTGTATTCCTTTCATCGGAGAGCCCAAAGGAGGCTTCCAAGAGGTCATAAATTCCCTTGGGGGATCAGCTGAAGGCATCGCTCTTGTTTTAAAGATTCAAAGCTTTCATTTCTTAAAGGTATTTATCAGCATTAGCTGAAAATTAAATGTAAGTAAACATAAGTTTTCTAGTAGAAGCTCCCTAACTTTCTCCTTGTCATGCACTGGAATTTAAAGGCAGCTCAAATTTTTGGAGTGTATCCAAACTATTTCTCATTCACTGGTGCAGAAAACTGCTTGAATCATGTTTTTACACTTTTTTTTTATATCCCTACCTGTATACAGATTGATTCATTTTATCTACAGACTACATACAAAAGCCATCCCTTACTGTTTTCTAGAATACAGCAGTTTACCAAGATACCAGCTAAACCCGCTGCCCCGCGTCGCGCAGATTCACTCGTCACAGCAAGGGATCGCTTACGTTTTCCTCAAATCATCCCACCTTGACTTAGGAAAAAAAAAATCTAGATTTCTGACTTTATAAGATAAAGAGCATATACAATAGTAGAAACACTTTGTTTTTTAAAAATCACTGATTTTTTTTTTTTTTCTTCTTTGCCTCCTATGCTAGACTTGACAGCACAGTACCTTAAAGGTACGTTTTCAACTCCGCATTACCCAGTGCATTGCAATGCCAGCTTGCTAGCTAGATGCAAAATAAAAAGTAATATATAAAAAAAAACAAACCAAAACAAAGCACCTTACCTACAGCCCAGAAGTTGTCACCTGGACTTTAACCAGTATTTTGGGAAGGGACCGTCATCCGGTGACACAGACTGTCATAGTAGCCCTCTGCGTAGCGTTATAAGACCAGAGGCTTTAATGCGCTGCCAGCTAATGACAGCGGCCGGACCTGCCTGTCCTCCCACCTCCACCGGTGTCAGAATAAGAGTCTCCAGCACCCCAGCCCTCCCGCCGCCACTTCATTTAAAGGCCGCAGCCTCATTTTTTCGCAGGTGCCCCTGGTCAGCAGATCACGCAGCGCAGGCAGCATAAATCCTGCTCCCTCCCCATGGCCTCCCAGCTGTGAGGGCTGAGGAGGAGCTGAGCCCCATCAAGGCACCAGGGGTTCTGGAGGTGCAGCAGGACCCTCCTGGTGGGGAGCAGGGCCATGCTGAGAGACTGCATCTCATCCTAGCCACGGAAGGGGTGGTGGTTTGGAGTCTGCATCTCATCCTAGCCACGGAAGGGGTGGTGGTTTGGAGTCTGCATCTCATTCTAGCTATGGAAGGGGTGATGGTTTGGTGCCTTTGCAGTATTTCTGGTGCTCCTGGCCTCAGTGCAGGGGGCTTATAGCTCACCGGTGTGGTTCAGTTGGGCTTGTTTCATGCACAGCCTGCAGGTAAGGCTCTGTTTCTGAAATCCTGCAGTTTTGGCCCATTCCCTTGTCCTGAGCTGGTTCCCCCCCACTTTAGGTTTGGGGCCAAAGCCCTTGGAGGGCAAGGAAACCTGGCCTGTCCTCACTGGTGAGATGCTGCTGCCTTCCCAACTGGGCCAAACTGGGATGGGGCAGACAGTGGCCTCTGAGGCCACAGCCCTGGTCCTGGGGTTGAACCCCTGGGTGCTCAGCACAGTTCTTACCATCAGTCAACATCAGCAGCATTACTCATGGTGGCAAAATTAAACAGGTGTGTAACTGTTTGAAGAACCAGTCATAAAGAGAATAACACATACAAAAGGCTATACTTGATAGTAAAATATTTGTATGTATTATTATACCTATTTACTTGGATTAAAAGATCCAGCTATGCTGTTTTCACCAGGAGGGAACAGATAGTGCTGGCAGATTAAGTGATTTGTATCCCTTTTATTAAAGACTGTGGTACTTAATTATGTCTTAATTATACTTTGCAAGCTCTTGCATAACATGCATACCATTGCTTAAAAAAACCCCAACCCTGTGAACGCAGCAGCTCTGACCGTGTGTGGCCTTTAGGCTTCTTCTCTCCTTGACTGTATTGAATCTGTCTGCACAGCGATCTTTAATAGTTAATCCATATTTAATGCTTGCATTTAAACATCAGCCCGCTGTTTGTGAACTAATTCTATGTAGCAGGCCTTAATTGAGTGCTAATTTATTTAAATTCCTTGCAGTGGAAGTGATTAAGGGAGGAAGTGTGACCTTAGCTGTCTGGAGGGGCTGTTTGTTGTTCTTTAGGCAGAAAATGCTGCAATAATTCACAGGGAGCGTTGCATACTAAATAAAAAAGAATAAGTGAGGGTAACTGCAGCAGGCTGCTTTGCGCCGTAGGAGGCTCTGAGCTTGGTAAAGGTCGGGTTCTGTGCTTGGGCTCACGGGCTTCCCATGGACTTCAGTGAGGGTGCAGCAGGCTGGCTGCACGACTGGAGGTGGCTGCAAGGCATGGGTTTAAGGACAGCTTTGTGTATTTAAAAGGCTGGACACGAGTAGGACTGTGCGTGTGAAAGGCAAGGAACAGGAAAACAGGAGATCCAAAAGGTAGGAAAAAAATTGGAAGAGCTAGAAGCTCAGTTGATAAAGGTGGAGGAATAAATCTCATGATTTGTGTTAGGGTAACTTAATAGTCCTCTGGCCGGCGCTGTTAAGTGTTAGAGCTTAGCTTTTCTGTACTGCTTCAGTCTCCTTTCTATGAGAGATGACACACTGCATCCGATCAGGTTCTTCTCTTTGCTTGAATCGTTTAGCATCAAATGGCTAGAAAAGGCTAAAGAATCTTTTATCTATTTGTTAAGTAATCTTAAATCTGCCTAAAAAGACCTGGCAGTAAACTTAGTGCCTGAAGCCTCCCCTTTTGCTTGGATTAAGTTACTTTATTAAAGTTAATAATCAGTGTAGAGTCTAGCATGGGCTGCTTTCCTAAGGCAGCTGGAGAAGGAAACAGTAAGCTGCAGATACAATGGGCTCAAAAAGGAATAGCTGGAAGTGGCAGTCTTCTAGAATTGCGTTTTGTAGCTTTTGTAGAGTGACTGTTGCTAAGCAATAATTTGGAGAGGTATGAGTACAAGGGCTTCATTCACTTTATAGTTGTTCCCAGTAAAAGCTTTGTTCTATTATCGTGTTCTTTGCTGGTATTTCTTTTTGTCTTGGTATTACTGTTTCAGCCACACAGGCTACGTGATAGTTATAGGACTAAATCTGTCTAATAAAACAGTTACTGTACAGCTAATCATTGGAGATCTGACCTTGCAAATACTGGCACACCCCTTCCTTAATATGAATTAACAGCAGCATTTACAGTGTTAAGTCCCATTCATAATGGTATTTCAAAGCACATGGTAACAGGGTTGTGGTTTTTTTAAGGATATCTAAATGCTCAGAGGTGGATATTCCTAGAAATTTTAATAGTTTTCTCTCTTTACCTTGAGGCATATAAATACCTTCCAAGATCTGGTTCAGCATCACTCTCAATCAAAAGCACTCTACACTAGTTAACATTTTTATACAAACCAGATTTTTAGAAGCTATTGCGTAGCTCACTTTGGTGGAGTGTTTTATCCCTTCATGTAGGATGTCAGATACTGCATATCAAACTAACCAGAGCTTTAAAAATAACCCCCCAAACACATCTCACTGATACTACTGCAGCAGTAAACTCAGCAGCAAGTATCACCTGCAAGAAAGAAAGCCTCCTCGCACCTTGCTTTGGAGAAAGGCCAAAGAACAGGCTTCCCGCAGCCTCTGAAAAATCTGGAGGGAGGATGGAAAAACCAGTCCTCTTCTACAAATACAGCTAGAAAATGTGTCTGATTGCTTCCAAGAGGTGATTATGCCAGAGACTGCATAACAAGTGTTCGTTTTTGGTCGCCAGATAGTTAAGAGCCTGCCTTGTTTGACATAAACCACGTGTAAAGATTACAAGCAGCCCGATGCTGATCTGCACTAGATACTCGCCAGCAAGTTCAGACGCATCTCTAGGTGCTGGGGACTGCAGTAGCTGAGCATGAGTTTACTTGAATTCAGTGCAGCAGTTGTATGCTGGGCTTGTGATATTGGAGGACGATGGCACGTGTGCAGCTTCGGTGCAGGTTACAAGCAAGCCCACTGCCGCTTTACGGGACCACAGTGTCCTCTGGGCTGTATGAGTTGGCTTCGTGACTAGGAGACAGCAAGCCAACTTCAGCCAGGGCTTTGACTCTGTGGTGGGCTCTGCGTAGGGTCCCGGCTGCTCTCGTGGGCACAAGCCTTCCTGGATTTCATGGAAGGGCTTGGAGCTAAACTGACAGCCTCCTTGGAGAGAGCTGCAGCTTAGGGAAGGAAACTCCATTTTTAGTCAGCTCTTCAATAAAAGTCTCCTGTTCACGGAGGAATCTACGCTGAAATACGACCTCTCATGTGCCGAACTTGGAGGAGGGAGTTCAGAATTGTTAAAATAACTGGTTTAATGAAAGTGGCCGAGTACATCCAAAAATAATCTATAACACATGGAATGCTTTCTGTCACGGACAACCATGTACACACGATGTAAGAGTATCGCTGTAACGCCCCACTGGCATCCAGCTGAGCGAGGAGCCCCGCGCCTGCCTTGCAGCTTTCCCCATCACAAAGTACGGGGGAACTATAGCGCTGGGCTCGAATCCCCCAGGACCCCTTAACTGCCACTGTCTGAGATCTTCATTGTGCCAACAAACACTGCAAAAATCTGGGGTGGAATTGCTAAGAAAACATGTGAACCCGAACTTGTTTTGTTTCTCTGGGATGGTTAAACAAGCTAAATAGCAATGCAGGGAGTAAATAGCTGCTTGAGAGTTGCATTTGGGGCAGAAATTGGGTTGAGTCCTATTATGAGAGGTGATACAGTATTCTTAAGGAAAATTTCCATCTGCTGAACGGGGCCTACCATGCCAAGGGACACGTCTCGCTGTGTCTGGTGGGATCACCCGTTCAGTGCCTTTCCTCCACAGGCTGCTTTACAGGTGCAATCTAAGGGTGCCACGCTTCCCGGATCCCAAGTTTTATTGCTGCTTCACGGAATAGGGAACTGAAACATGAGGCAATGCAACCAACCAAGGCTTTGGAGGAAGTCGGTGGCAACAGAACTGACTTGAAATTTCCCAGATACTGTGTTTTGTGTGTCATGCTCAACTGTGGAGTTGGAGGTTTCCTGGTGGCTAACTATTTGTGGCTGCGCTTTTAAAGCTACTTACAGGTAGGCGCTTCTGGAAATACCTCTAGACACTTATCTGAGCCTTAGGTAGTTACGTTCTCTGTCAGACCGAGCCTGTGCTGTTCTGTAGCTAGGCTGGTGTCACAAGTTCCTGTGACATTTAGGCAACAACTCAGGTTGTTTGCCCGGGTAGGGTATGGGGCAGGGGAACTTTGCTGTTGTGCCGCTGGGGTCACTGGAGGGCTCATCCTCTAACTAGTGTTTAAAACCACCCTGGGGATGTGATTTTTTCCCCCTTTGCCTTACCGCAGAGGTGAAGCCTGAGGCGAATTCTCATAAACGCCGGGAAAACCTTCGGTTTCGCTCTCGGAGTTCGTCCGGCTGAAGGCGGTGGGTCCTGCTCGCCGGCCTAGCCCTGGGGTCTCCGGCCGGGTGCCGTAGGGTGGCTGGCCGGCCGCGTCCCGCTCCGCGGCGGCAGTCTGGCTGCTTCTAGGGAAGGTGGGTTTCTTCGTGGTGGCTGGCACCGGGGCAGCACCCGCAAAGCTTTCCAGCTCTTTCGCTCCTGGGAATGGGATTGTGCACAAAGTCAATCGTTCCGTTTGCAGCTGCCTGCGAGCCTGAGCTGGGCAAGTTGTGTGCAGTGATGAGCAAGGTGTCGATATCGACAGTGTGTTGGGCTAAGCTGTGGGCGAAGCTCGGGGAGGAGACCCTTTGGGCGAGGGAACGACAGCTCCACCTCGGCGCCCTACGCTGGTCCGGGCGGAAGCGTGGCCAGAAGCAGAAATGCAGAACAGCTTGCATTCAACCTTGAGAAATGCCCAAGCAGACTGTGTTTTGGGGGTGTTTCTCTTTGGCTGAGCCTACACAAGTGTTGGGGCCCGGTTTCTGTTTGGTAAATACCCGCGACTCTGCCGGATGCTGAGCGGCAGCAGAGCTGCCTGAGCTTAGTTGTTCAGCTTGAGACCTATGTGCTTACCTGGGGAGACGGAGAGACGTGCGCTAGATGCCACTGAGCCAAATTCATTTTCAGCAACACACTTAAATATCCCAGAGTCTTCTGGAAAAGCTTCTGTAATAACCAGTGTGCAGACTTCCTCTGAAATGACAAATTGAGGCAGGCTGTTGTACTGTAAGGGCTGAATGTTAATCCATAGGACCTGGTCCTTGCAGACAGGACTGTTGGTTAGTGATGGGGTTTGGTGGCAAGAAGTGGCGTAAAGAGTTTAGGAAGTTAAGGGATTTGGAAGGAGTGAAGATGAAGGAAGGATCTTTCTGCCTGTGACTTTAAGGAAGAAAAAAAATAAACGAAAGCCCACAGGTTAGTAGTATTGATGTTTCCCATGTCTCTTAACACACGGGATACTCTTCTTTGGCTGAATGTAAAAGGGGCAATGCCTTTTTGACTGTGTTGCTAAATAAACTGGGGCCTTTCAGGAGCTTGTGTCAAAACCAAGTACCTGAAAGCTGTTAGTTTGACACTGAACATGGTATCTTCTTGCTACCCTTTCAGCATTACTGTTTTATCTTGGATTAGATGAGGGGGAAAAGCTAGGTTTGGGGTAAACTAACTGATGGGATGTCTAACAAAAGATGAGTGATGTACTTACCAGGAACTGCTGATGAGCAAGCCTCTGCTCAAAATAAGAGAGAAAATAATTAAATGCTTGTAAATGCCAAAATGGAAGAAAGACCTTCAGCCCTCACTCACTCTCCCACCTCAGCTGGTTACAAAAAGGACCATCTCTCTGTGTCCATCAAGAGAAATACTGTCCTGCTAGGGGAAGTTCAGATTTGACTGCAACCTGATGGCACAAACCCCTCTCCGCTGAGGCCATATAGAAGATTGCTAAATTGGTCAGTAGTTAGGGTATATTGTGACAGTGCCTTCATGGCTCAGTAGCGTCTTCACCAATACCTAATGCCCTTTCAGTCCCTTCCCATGGCGCCTGCTCTGTTCACACATCCCCAGGAAGGAAAGGACAAGCTCTGTACAGCAGTCTGTAATGGCAGATCATTTGATGCTTTTAAACCAACTTCTATCTCTATGAACATATGCTGTCCTCTAATTTTTATAGTGGTTCTTGTTCCTGTCTTATCACTACCCCAATAAAATTACTGTGCGTCAGAGAGGCATAGCAATACCTACTTTTCCGCAGTATTCGGAAATCTGCAGAATCTATTATCGGGTCATATTCTCTGTACCAGTGAACTTGTAAGGTTGGCGTGGTGCGAATGCGGCATTCAAATACCACTAATTGACCCTTCGTAGCTCTGATGTTTTGTAGACCCTGGAGGAGGAAAAAATGGTGTAAAATGGCTGACATAGTAACTGCTTAAATGGGGAAACACTTAGGCAACCAAACACCCTTTAGTGAACAAGATGATGTCATGACTCTATTTTATTTTACTTAAAATAATTGATTTGATTCTAGATATATTTGAAGTGGGTTGAGAGTGGAGGTTTTTCCACCTGTAGACCAGTGCTCATTTAAAGGCTTTAGCTTGCTCATGCATTCAAATCAAAACAAAAATGCAGGAAAAACATCTAATTCTAGTGGGTGACATATAATAAAAGAGGCTGCAGTGAGAGATTCCACTTCAGCCTTCTTTGTAGCAAATAAATGAGATGAATTCATGCGAGTGGTTCTGTTTGTTGGGATCATTTACCAGTTAAGATGCTAGTTTGATAGCATTGCTAATGAAGTATGTTGGCTTTTTGAAATGTAAAAGAAACACCCCCAGAGGTTTTTCTAAAGGAAGAATAAAACTCAAAGTCTGATGCTAGGGGTTGAAGTCGCAGAAGAAGCGATGTCTTTTCGCCAACCTTTGTTCTTTACCTTTGTAAACACAGGTGTGGTTCCATAGGAAGACCCTGTCTGGCTCGTAGAGGGACTCTGCATCTATATAGCAAAGAAAAGTGATTTTATAGCTTGCATTTCTCATATGCAGAAACCCAGTTGTATTGCTGGCACTTTACTTTGAAACAGAGAAAGGTTCAGAATGTTTCTCTGTTGTTCGTGCACCAGCCTATCATATACCCTGGGGAGAGTCTCCATTCAAGTGCTCCAAGAGAAAATGCCTTACTGGATTGTGAGTGGAAAGAAGAGCTGATAACCTGTAAGTGTTGCTGGTCATATAAGGCATAAAAGCCAATTCACTGCCCACATCTTGTAGTCTCTCTGTACAGCTCAATGTTGCCTTCCAGTAGTTGTCCTCTTCTACAGAGATTTCTGCCTGGTTTAGTTCATCCCGGGTCTAGCTCTTCTTGGCTTGTGTGATGCGTGTGTAACTACAGTGAGGCTGAACGTAGAGAAATGAGAAGGAACTTCGGTGGTCTGTCCTGACATCCTTCTTAAAGCTTAACTGATGTAGAGATTAGAGTAGGGTCTCTGATTAATCGAGAAAGGCAGTGTTAAGGTTATCAGATCTTTGCAGTGCAAGGTATGTCCTTGCTCCATGGCAGAGTGTTGATGTCCACTCTCACCCATCTCATTTAACTTTTGGACCGCCTGTCTTGCATAGATATGTGCAACTGAAGTGCCTGAGTTTGTTTTGCTGTGGTCATGGTCTTTTCCTTAATCTGTCTCTTCTCCAAAACAGCCCAAGTTATCAGCTCTTTCCCTCCCAGCCTGAGTTAAGATGGAAGTCTGTTCCTAGGCAGTTTGAGTTCCCTGGCTCTTGACCAAGTAACTGTTCAAAACCAGCTATCTGTCTGAAGTGAATCTTTGGAGGAGGCTGGCAAATGGCTAAGTTGTGTGGCAGCTACTCAATTATTTCTAGCCTTATCCCCCTGCTCCCTCAATTCTCTTAGCAATTCAGGCTAGAAAATGTTCCAAGCCAGAAAGCCCTTTTCCAGGAGGGAGAGTCCAAATCTTGATATTCATGATGACTCTTGCCTCTTGGTGACTTGCTGAAGATGTGCTCAAGCTGATCCTTACAAAATATTTCTAAAATATTATAAAAAATAATTTAAAAAATGTGTAACCTACTCTTTGAGGGTCAATAGATAACGGCTGAATTAAAGTGGTGTAACTCTGGTGGGCTGAGCGGCTGCTAGGGACTTCATTGGCTGGGGAACCAATGGTCAGCAAAACACTGGTGGCTTTCCGCTTTTTCCTGGTGTGGGGGAAAAATAAACATGGCAGGATGGAGACAGAGACTTTAGCAGTCTGAATGTACTTGACCCAACAGCGTTTGCACTTACTGTGACATTCCTCTGGCCCTGCCAGGATGCTGAGACTTGCAGGGAGGCTGAGCCTTCAGATTTACCCTATGAACCTGGAGAGAGAAACATAAATCAGTATGTTTTCCTTACAACACAGTGAAGGCTATGTTTTATGAACTGAGCATACGCTGACTGGAGAGCAAATGGTATGTGCAAAAGAAAACAGTAGCATCCCTAGTAGTTGCGAGTAGGCTCAAGTCATCTCCAGAGCATGGGGACATTTAACCAAGACTATTGATGTGGGCCTTTGTGAAAGACAGAGGTCACCTGTGAAAACTGGCTCCATGGCTGAGTTAAGGTTTTTCTGCATCTTAGTGGAAGAGTCTAAAGAAAATCCTTGCTGCTTTAGCTGAAGTGAAAACGCTGCCTCATAAAACAAATACCACATCCTTCACATGTAAGGATTGCAGCCTACCAGACTGAAGTTAAAAAGTAGTTATGGGATCTCGTTACATCACAGCGGTAATAAAAGGTTTGTTGGTTTCATCCGTGTTTCTTGCCGTAGCGAGAGGGATCGTTACTGGTGGAGTACTGCAGGCTGAAGAACCGCAACAGTAAAAGCTGTCATGCAGGTCTCGATAAATAACTCCCAGCAGCAGCCGTGCTGTTGTCATCGGCTCTGCTTCTGGGGTGAACGTTAAAAATGTGGCTCCAGGCTGAGAGAGAGCAGCATGGAGACCGTGTTTCTACATCTGGAGAGAAGGAGTTGAGCCTAGCCAGTTTGTCAGCAAGGACAAGGCACAGAAATAACTGCATTGACTTTCTGCTTGCTGTAGTGGCAAGATATGTCCTGTGCTGATCTGTCTGGTTTGATGCAACACTCGTGAGTTACTGGCTTGCAAAGGGTGCCCTGGGAGTTATTTTCCATATCCCATCAGCCAGCCATTCTTTCTCCCCCACTCTTGGCACCTGGGGGGTGGAATTAAGAGCCTTATACTGCATTGCCTGGGAGCTGATACTGTCACACACCCCAGTCCTGTGTTTGCGCCTGTATGTGTCTGTGATCATGCAAGCAGTACCTTAAGGTAACAGCGGATGGCTACAAAGCTATTGCTTGTTGTTGGGTGCTAAGCTGCTATGGCCACAGTAGCTGGCCCCGTGTGAGCTCCTAGCCTGCCTCTGTGGTGGTTTTGCTTCATGTCTGCAACCTGCTATGAACCAGAACAAGCCGCAGCTTGGTGGGCGAGCAGCCGCTCCTTAAGGGTTTAGTTGTTTCTCTGCACCCTGGCAGTGTTCAAGGTCAGCCAAATGCATGTTTCTTCAGGGACTGGATCCTACCCTTGGTGCTCCCAGTTCCATATGGTACTGCTTAGTATTTACAAGCTTTGTTACACCCTGTCTGGGGGTCACATTTATGGAGATGCAGATAGGTGCATGTTATTAAAAACATAGAGGTACCTCAATGGACTGGGATTTTGGTACCTCTAATAGGTTGGTAGGCTACAAAAGCACCCAACTCATCAGGTAAGATCAGTGGAAGCATCTGAGCTCTTCAGAAGCTTTATATAGCCATTTGGTCCATATAATTTATTTGAGAACTGTTCTCTCTCCTGCTTTCTGTCACTAAGACAGTCATAACCAATTACAATGAAGGATATTTTGCGCTCTTGTTGGATTTGACTGGTACAGCCCTGTGGGAACTGCGGGGAGCCACAGGAGACAATGGGCTGCTTTAAGGCATTCGGACGTCTCTGACGAGAGCGTGTCACCATGCGTCTCGTTCAAACCTGCAATACGCTAACCTTGGCCCTAATCCAGCAAAGCAATTAGACACGTACTTTGACCACGCTGGCCTTCCTATTTCAATCTGTTGCTCTTGAATTATAAGTATCTCTCAAGCAGTTCAAGGATGGCTTCTGGCCAAGGCTGTATCACGTGGCCATCAATAGGGCTGTGCTGTGATGCAAGGACTGCTGGATAATCCAAGTTCTTGGATGTGGGAGGAGGGACCAGGAAGACAATGTTATTGAGTTGCCCTGGGTTCCCGCTGCAACTGATCCTGGCTGTACTCCACCATGGATCCCTGGGAAGCTGTTAGCATTGCCTCCTTGCAGTCTGTCAAGTAATGGTCAGTATAGTCATTTTTCAGGAACTGTAAGATGTGCTGATTTTTGTGCTTTTTATTCAATGAAAAAAGGTGTCAAAAAATCAGACACATGCAGATTGTGAAAGGAATGTCAGGACTGACATATATCCAATTTAAAAAAGATCTTTCTGAGCATGATTGAAACAACATTAGCAAAACTGCATTGTACTGTCTATGTCCCCTTTTCTCCTGTACAGGAAAAGACTTGCTTTTCCTGTGGACATGCAATCACTGTTGGTTGTTCCACTTTATCCCCAGATTCAAGACTGATCAATGAATCTGGAAAGATATGCATAAAAACAGTAGGCACAAAAGTGCACCTTAGCAAGAGTAAGTGAAGTGGTCAGAAGTGGGGCTGTGACAAGCTGTGCTTTATGGCCAAAGCCCAGTGTGGCACTTCAGGAAGCTTGCTCAGAAGGCTGGGACACATCTTTTCTGGAGCATGAAACAAGACCTTGAAAAGAGAGCTTGGTCTAATGAATTAGATAAGAACGGCTTCTGACAAGTTTCCAGCCGTGATAAAATGGGTGCTGAACCTTAGCTGTAAACAGGAATAGCATAGCTTAAGCGTTTGTGCTCAGGACAGATTTTCAGATGTGTAGCATTAGTTCCACCGTGCAAAGATTACAGCTAAAGACCTTCTGACATGGCAGAGGCCATGGCCAAAGATGACTGCTGTCAAAACCTACAAGTGAAACTGGACTGATGCCATGTAACGCACAAAGCAATTGGTGTTTGCGTGGTGAATACAAGAAGCTACATGTGTGATGCTGCAGCTGCTGGTGCTCTAGGAAGGCTGGGCTAATTCTCTTGCCAAAGTGGGATCCTCCTAGTTGAACTGAGAAGAGATCCCATCACTGGGAAGTCTGTCTGTGCCTGGCTGCCATAGGTGTCTGCTCTTTACAGCAAAAGCTGTCCTCCGAATCCATGTTGCTTGCAGCTCCTTGGTTTGTAAACAGACTCATCCTTCATGTGGGTGGTTTATGTTGTATGCTGTGCTCTTGTCTCACGTTCTGTGGTCCTTCCATTTTGGAGTTTGCTTCTACTGAGTGTGTCTGATGCTTGTTAATGTTAGACTTGGATAAAGAAGAGTTTATGGAAATAGATAAAATGCTTACAAGCTTAGTCACCTGAACAGTCACTATTTTTAGTCTGAAGCTGCATAGTTTTGATTGAGACCTAATGGCACTGGTGTGCAGGGTATTTGGCTGGTAAGCCAGGAGACTTTGAGGTGTGCTCAGTGTGGTGGCAGTTGCTGCTTTGGAGGGCAGAGGGAACACAGCAGAGCAAATGTGCTGAGAGCGTTGGGGCTCTGGCTGCAAGGCTGACCAGCCCTCTTACTACTAGCAGGTTTCACGTGTGAGTGCAGAGCTGTCTTGTCTATGAACCTGTGTATGTGATGCTCAGCAACAGGTTGAACCGTGGCTGTCCAACTTGGTAAGAATGGGAGGAGCTTCAGCTTCCAAGATAACACTGGAAGGTCACCCAAAGATAGCTCTTTTCTCTCTGACACGTCTCCTTTTCTTTAAGCTCTGAGTGATTGCCCTCTGCTTTCTCTAACCATCTGTTTTCAAACTCCTGAGATGCTCTTCCCGAGTCCTACAGGCAGCACCGCAGGGGCACAGAGGAGGCTGCTCGGTGTGAGCTCCACGCGTGACGTGCCACTCGGTACATGTCTGCCTTGCTAAGCACAGAGGCTTTCTAGAGCAGGTTAGCGGAAATGTTGGCACTGTACGGCTTACGCCCTTGAAAGAATATAGAGCAAAGGTTTTACCTTGGTGAGTCATTTTCGCAGTCTTAGTGTCTCATGTAAATGTCAACCTTTACTTAGCGTAACTCTAGATCTTTGTGAAGGGGACAGAATTAGACTCAGCCAAATGAAGAGTCCGGGGACCTTTGCAACCCAACACCAGAATGATTACAAGGTACATACAGATCATGCTGTTGACACAAACCATAATGATGACATTCTAGCATTACCTGAATAGTTGACATGGTTGCAGAATTATGCTATATGGAACACTAGGACAAATTTAACACAGGGTTAGGAAAATATTAAAGCTGCACGGAACCCCTTGCCAGGTGTTTAGAACATGGAAAACCCATTAAATCTGTTTTAGAAACAAAATGAGCATCTGCTGGATCTGAAATAAACTGCATTATAAAAAGTGTGTTTAGGGGGGAGAAGTACATCTCTAAATCTACATTTAGAGGTGAGGCAGGCCTAGGCTGCATGATCGTATTCATGTACTAGCATGTCTTTTGTTTACAAAACAGGCTCAAATAGATAAACAGAATAACAACCTTCAATTAATTTGGAAGTGATGCGTTCTGCAAGCCATCCGCATGTGCATGATGGTGTTACTCATTTTTATAGAGGTGTTTAAGGTTTGGGAGTGTACACTAGACCCTTGGAAATCTTGTGGCACTGCCTTATGCAATTTAGTGCTGACTTGAATGAAGAACTGCAAAGAATGAGGCTTTCCCAAAGGCGGTGGGATAGAGAAAACCCTGTCTGGAGCCCAATTTCTCTTGTGCCGTAAGGCTAGATGGGGAAATTACCATCACTTCAGTAGTGAACTTTCTAGCTGTAAGTTACTTGGTGAGGTAAATTTGTGGTTTGAAAGTGGGTCCTCTATTGCTCTTGGAAGGTGATAACCAAGACTTTTGTAGAAAGTGAGAAAATAGCGATTTTATTTCCCTTCCCACCCCCAAGAATCCTGAGAGGACTGGTTAGACTGCAGGGAAACGTGTAAGGGTCTCAAACTGGGGAACAAATGTTCAAAATGACTGCTCTTGGGGTGGGGAGAAGGGTGGGTTTGCATGACCTGAAACCTAAGATAGTCTGAAAAGAAACAAATAGCAGAAGAGATTATTGTAGTCATTAAGGTATTTACAGAAACTGCAAAATCATAATTGGACTTGAAGCTTGCTGAGTCTTTCTAAATTGTAGAAATGCAGCTGGATACTGAGTCAGTTTCAAAGATTTTTTTTTTTGTAGTGTATTTTCAGAACATGCAGCAGCACTTAAGTGCACTATTTCCAAGGCTCATTTTCTGTGCATTAGGTTTCTAATGCCTCCCCTTAAGCATATAGGATATAAGATTTGCATCTGAAAAATTGCGCATGGGACTCCTGCAGGCATTTCTGCCCGTGCGCTCCAGGAAAGACAAAAAGGTGTGCCGTCTTTGAAGGGTAGGCTCACTCTGAGATGAGCAAAGACTTTCAAGTACGGAGAATACCACCGCTTCTGAAGTGCATGTACTCTTCTCCGTGCTTGATAGTCTTTGCTCATCTCGAAATGAGTTTGTGCATTGTAGAGGGCAGAATGCCGCACGGAAAAGAACGTCAGCGGTCTGAATGCAGTGGCGTTTGGGCAGCGGTAGCCTTAAAATAGGAAAAAGTACAGCAGAAAGCACAGCTGAATTTTGCAATTAGTTAAGATGTGTCCCTGATGAGATAGCATTTGCAAGCACACCCTTCGCGCGGCAGTGAAATCAGTGGGATGCTGGTGTCCGTGGGACAGAGCGCAGGACTGCACGGACTCAGAGAGCTGCTCCTGGTGCACGGCCCACTCGAAAAGTGCAGTGTGAAGGGATGGGGCTTGTCATCTCTCCCTCCCAAATCACCTGTTGGTTGCCTGAAGTTCCTGCTGCTCCAGCTCTTGCCCAGGAGCTGAGGTCCCTCGTGACGCGGCTCTGGGGCCGCCTAGCGGGGTGCGCTCCGCACGGCCCCCGGCACCGCTGCAGGACCTGCTGGGAGACGCGGGCTACTAATCCAGCGGCTGGGAACAGATCACACACTAGGGCTGAGAGTGAATTAATTTTATCTCTAGTGTTAAATGCACGCTTCTGAGTACAGCTGTTTCTCAGGGCTGGAAAATCCTGGCTTTTCCTTCTCTGCATTTGGATAGCAGCTGAACTGCCAACAGATATTAGACACTTGAGTCAAATTGGGGTTCCTGGAGCCAAGTGACTAAATCCCTTTTTAAGCACCTAAATTAAAAGATGTCTGGAGCTTATTTTAAGAGATGCTAAGCTTCCACTTGAAAACATGAAACTCCATACTTGTTAAAATAAAGCCCGGGAGGCTCTTCAGCAGAGCAACTTCTTGCCTGTAACCAAGGCCTGTGGCCATATTTTGAGCTCTAGTCTCCCCCCGGGCTGCTGTGCTGGGCCCAACTGCAGTAGCTCCTGTGGGCTAATGCTCTTGTGCGAACACTCACTGTTGTTGCAGAAGTGGTGGTTGGGCTCATTTCAGCTGTGCCATGTAAGGAGGTTCATGTTAAACAGAAATCCCGGTCACTTGCTCCTTTCTACTCTATAAAAAAATCCCTGTCCCACGTGCAAGGATTTGGTGCCTAGACTTTGGGGCATGTGAAAGTTGTAGGTCTTGGGTAGTATAAGTGCGTGAAGATGCTAGTGCTCATGGCTGTAACTTGCAGAATACAAAGCAGATGTGAGTGAAGGCATTAATATTTGCTGGAGTCCCTGGGTGTCCCAAAGCACTGGTGCTATTCTCCTCTGCTGTCCGTGTTGTGGTGCAACTTTGGCATCCACGTTGCCCAGATGCATCTCGGTGGCTGGTTTTGGAGGAGGTTGGGAGTTCTTTATGTGGACCCTAGTGAAAAGTGTTTAGTGCCCTGAAAAGAATGATATCTCTAGAACTTGGATACTGGCACTTTTGCAGTTAGGATGCTATACAGTAATTAAATTAGACAAAGTTGTTTCCTGAAAGGTAAACTGCTTCCCCTTGGCTTTTGTACTTTTGAGATACCTGCAGAAATTTAACTGTCTTTTTTCTTTGGGATTCTAAATATTTATGCGCTATTCCCCAGCCAGGTGCCCCTGTCAGGGCTGAATTAGGTTAGATATTGCAGAGGGAGAGCTTAGTCTCTACTGTTTTCTTGCAGCTTTCCCAGCAGAGAGGGGTGATTCTGGACACAGGCGGGTGTGCAGGAGGTCTGCAGTGCGCTACCCGTGACAGCTGTGCGGACACAGCCCTCCCAAGGGATGCCGAGGAACCTCTGCCTACAGGTCGGATGTTCATACATGCTGTCATTGCTGTCTGCTATGTTTTCTTCTGAATTCAGAGAAAAGCTGTGTTAAATGCAATGCTTTAAAAAAGGGAAAGAGGCTCTTTCAAACCATCTTCAGTTCACCTACTTCTGCATTTCCTGCTAAGAATGAAATTTTAGATCTGGGAACTCTTTCTCCTCTTCCTCATTGTCCAAACTTGATGACAGGTAGTTGTTCTGCCTCTTCTAATGTTTTTCTTTTCCTTTTTGTCAACGAGGCTCATGGGATTGTGAGGGAGTGGGATGCTCCTAAAGTCGAGGGAGTGAATATCGCGCACGGGAGCTGTCACACATCCTCAGGGCTGGCTCGTCTGGCCCATGTCAGTGTTGCATCGACTTCCTTGAGCTGACTCTGCCCATGCCGTCCGTAGCTGTAAATGCCAGTGTTCATTAATCTCTGCGCCCAGCTACTTCAGGCCAGCTCTGTTTGTCTTGGCTGTGCAGCTGAGAATAGCGTCTCTGGTGCCTCGCGTAGCTGGGGGAAACACCGGCGGGCCCACTGTCTTGTCGGTTCTTTTTTCCCCCCCCCCGAGAGCTCTGTTTTATTTAGAGCTGATGCACGGGGCAGTGCTTAGCTGCACTGGTTTGGTACAAATCTGCGGGAGAATTAACTCTTCAGTTGCCCTCCTGGTGGCTGGACAGTGTCGAGAGCCAGAGACTCTTCCTGCCTGCGCAAGGCTGGCTGTGCTGTGAGGAGGGATGAATCAACCTCCATCCACCTCTTTTGCGGCTGAATCCAAGGGTGCTTCCCCATTTTCCCAGATGGGCACCTGCTGTGAATGATGAAGCAGTGCCTTAGCCCTAACACATAAGACAACCCACAGGCTTGTAGTTTTTGAAGCAGAAAACATCACAGTACGCTATTTAGCCACCAAGTAAGTTAACCTCTCCAGCCCGGAATACACTGGTGACTCTCCTGTGAGTCATAAGGAGGATTAAGTTAACGGGGCCAAGGAAGGGAGAAGTCTCGCCCACTCGGTATTTCATGTGGGGCACAGCTTCCAAGGAGCTGGATATATCATTCCAGCAGGCTTAGGAGAAGATCTGAATTGTGAGGTCTTTGCATGTCGCTGTGTGTGACTCATGGTTTTGCTATTCAGCGCTCAAATAATGACTTGCTGTTTCGGCTGTCTGTAGCCATACTACGTTATATTTGTGCTTTCTGCAGAACACAGCACGTTCTGGTCTCCACTGTCCCAAAACCAGACATGTTGCGTGTGTCCCTCGGAGCATAGGTAAAGGTCTGAGCTGACACTGGTGTGCAGGCTGCTGTCTTTAGAGCTTGTGGAGTTGGAGTTGAACCAAGACTCCTTAGTCCTGCCTGCCCACTTGTGCCACCGCACATGAGGTCCCTGAGCTCTTGCTGGACAGTGGAGAAGACTGCAGCGACAGTAGGGGTGAGCGACTGCATTTCATACCCCGGCCCTTGCACCTTGTCTCTAGTACCACAAGAACAGCTTCTGGCACTGCTCCAGCCCATGCCCAGGCAGGGGAACCATTGCTCAGCACATGATCCTTCAGGGCTACCAGTCACTGCACCGTAATGCCAGGGTCTGACTTGGTGACCTCTCTTGGTGAATCACCTCACATCTGTGTCCACAGTGAATTCTGGTCCAAAATCTCATTCTGATTCAGCTACCACCAGTAGTATTCATGATGGGCACATATTAATTAGAGGTGTTGCTAGCAGCTTTGCCGCTGCTCCAGAGTGCAGACCCTCCAAACCCCAGAATGATCGGCACCAGCCCTTCCACCAGCGGGGCAAAGTTCCTGGGCAAGATTTAAACTTGTAAATTAAGCAAGAAAGACAGGTTCCCCTCAAGAGTGTTTGCACTGTGAGGAGGGTGTTATTTAAAGCTCCTGTCTCAGGTTTCCCTGCCATGCCTGGAGATTTTTTTTTAGCTCGCTTGCCTCTTGGCAGGGGAGCGTCTGTCTGGGCTGCACGGGAGAGCCATTCCCCACGTCCTGGGGCGCTGGCTCTGTCCCGCTGGCGTGAGGATCTGAGCGGAGAGACGTTCCCGAAGGCAGAACATTGGCGCTGAGCGGTTTCAAGGGGAGCTGTGGAGCTCGCTGCGGGCACCTGAATCGTGCAGGACGTTGCTGGACATCACAGCTCCCATGAAACCGTTGCCCTCCGCAGCACGGAGCGTAATGCCGTGGGGGTGGACCTGTTTGAGAACTGGGAGAAGAGCGCCTGAAGGAAGGGGTCTGTGGCCACCTCCTGCTCGCAGTGAGGTTGGGCTCTTGCCTCTGCCCGAGCCTGAACAGCAGAGTTATCTCGAGTGACCCTCTACAATGATGATAGAGTAGGACGTTGGTGCTGTTTGGTTTGAGGGGCAGCAGGGCGGAAGGAGGGGTTGCAGCTGACACTGATGCCAACATGAGGAGGGGATTTTCTGTAATTTTGGCCCTGCATGGCTCTTGCAGAGGCTAGAGCATTACTGCTCTAGAATCTAATAATTACTCTCAAATCTGTGCCTAGGCGGTGCCCTATCTCTGGTCTCTTCACCAGAGGAGCTGGGGCAGCTGTTGGCATCTGAAAAAGCCTCAGTCTATACCAACAGCTCTGGCTCCACCAGCAGAGCTTGTGGTAACTGTCCAAAACTGCAGCGACCCCGAGTGCATCGTATAACCAAGTCTGGAAGAACTGCAGCAGTCACAGTACTATCGTCACCATTATACCTGCTGCAGTATCACCGCAAAGCTCAACACGGGGACCTGTTGAATTGGAAAACATAGCAAAAGCCATTCCAGCCCTAGAGCTCTTACACACAGTGCAAGTCATGTGTGCAAAGTACCAATAATCCGAATATCACTGAGCACTGTGTAGTTTCAAGGCATCTTTGTAGAATTAAGGCATAGGCTATGAAGCAGTGAAAAGTGCTGATTCCCACAGACGGTTGTTGTTCAAGTTGCCTAAATTAAGCCATCGCTGTACAGCCAGAAGAAACTTCGTAGGGAATTAATTTAACAAAAACTAAGCTATTTCATAGAAAACTGAGCTAGCAAAAAGTGTTGCATAGAATGAAGTAACTTGCACTGATGTTTCTAGAATGAAAAATAAAGAAATGCCTGGTCTAATGGTTATTTTTTGCATCTAGGAAGCAGCAAGTCTGGACTGTTTAAGCTCTCACAAACAGCTCTTATGATAGAGATGTGTCACACTCTGGGCTCAGGGGAGAGAAAAGATTAGTTTAAATGAATAGTGATGGCATCTGGGCTTCTGCAGAATAGTGTGTGCTTGGTTTATGCCAAGACATAAACTCTTTATTGCTGGGGAGCCCGTGCGATGGCTGAAAGTGGGATGTACAGCAGAATCCCCTCCAGGAAATATGATCAGTCTAATTTTAACTATGTGCACAGCATTTGATATGGAAGCAGCTGGTGTCATACAAATCTGTTGGCCTGTCAAGCAACCCAAGTGCATTGCTAAAGCAAATACGCTCATTTCTACCCAAAGGCAATCTAGAAAGCCAGGCCTGGTTTTAGCTTGCACTGAATGTAAATCGGAGCAGTAGCTCTGCAATGATAGATGGAGCGCGTGCCGTGACCGGATCATTAGATTTTAACGCCGTTTCATTAGAAAAGCGAGTCCTGAGTTCTTTTTCTTGACTGCTGTTACATTTCATGCTAGTACGTACCTGTTTCTGTTTACAACTGGTGAAAAGCTTTTCTGGTCATACTCTCTCTGTTCCCCTCTTGTGAAACGATTTTTCTACAGTGAAAAAAGAAAATCTGAACCTTGGGTCGCTCTGGTTCAGGAAGTTTCCTTTACGAGTGCTGGATGCAAATCACTCTGTGAAGGTCTATGTAACGACAGCCACCCATGGTCTGAGCCTAAGCTACTGGTGGGCTCTTGATCTACTAGACGTCACGCTGATTGCTTAAGAACATATCTAGGAAGTGATCTCAGTGTGTGCTCGGATTGCCGTCTTTTTGGCAGCTGGCACACAAAATTCCTAGGTAGAAAGCCCTAAAAATACAGCAGGGCTTGAATTTTCTGTCTGCTACGGACTGATAGAGATAGTGTGTCTGTTAAACTCTTACATGTCCCGTCAGCCAGCTATGATGCGTTATTACTGGAAAGCCTCAGGAAAACAAAAATAACTAATCTAGTGCGTGTTGGGTGGGGGGAGGCCCTCCCCATCTGTGCTGGAAACGCTTCGTGTGCCACTTTTCACAGCGCCGAACGTGGCAGTGTCCAGATAGTTGGGATCTCCAGTTATTGCTGCAACTGGAGCCCGGTGGCAGCCCCTGGCAGCCAGTGAGGGGTTGTCCCTTGACAGCCATCACCTTTGGAAATTAGGAAACGATACCATGGAGGAATGCATGTGGTGCAAGGCCTGGGAAAGCCAGGGCTTTGCCTCTGCCTGCCTCCCCCTGCCAAATTTGCTTCTGGTTTAGAGAGAAGGTCAGTGAAAGCATTTAAAATTTTGTAAATTAAATGAGCAGCAGGAGTCGAAACTAGTTGAAGTTCTTGTCAATAGCATTTTTGGTAAACGGACCAGGTTTCTTTCTCCTGCGGTGAAGTTGCACCACTGATTTTTCTGGCTACCTTTTGAAACCCGAGCTAGGAATTAATCTAAAAGACGACACAATGTTATGGAAAAAGCTCTCTGGCCTCCAAAACGTACTAATTAATACAATGGAAAAGCAATATATTAAAAGAGTAAGATCATATCCAAGTGACAGAGAGGAAAAAAGTTCCTTTCAAAGGGCAGGTCCTGCCCTCAGATGGACATTGCTCCCTTCTTTCCCCAAAAAACCCATTTAATCCTCAATGGTTCTGCCACTCGGAGCTGGGAGGCCCCAGACTCCCATGCGCACATGACCAGGTTTTCTCCAGACTCCAGGCTGGGCTGGCAGGTGACAGGCAAGGTCTGTGCTGTGCTGCAGGGCCAGCTCGTCCCGGCTGCGGCTCGTGCGCTGCAGGAGGTGACGGGGAGGCGCTGCACAGCTGAGCCCGCATCCCGGCTGCGTGTAAAGCAGCATCCGAGGAGGGCGTCTTTTAGACCATTTGCCTCTTTTCTCAGCTCGAGACACTAAACTAAGCGTTGGTGGAGTGGCTGCTTGCCGGGTACCTCGGCAATGGAGTTGTTCAGGGTGGGGAGCTCATCGTGGCTTCACCCCTCGCATGTGCGCCGTGGAGCCGGGATGCCTTTGCCATGGCAGTTGAGTCTGGTCTTGCTGTGGAAACCACGGTGTTGCCTGGGGGCTCTGTGGTTCCCTGGGGCGAGGGTAGGAGATGCTCGTGCGGGCAGCAAGACCGAGCCTGGCAGGCTGTGGTGCTTGGAGGCCCTGGTTTGCCAGGACCCTCGGATGCCCTCACTTGATGAGCCTGCAGGTGAGAGCAGAGCTCCACATGCCAGAATTGAGAGCATTGCTATCTGAAATTGAAAAATCAAATCCCTCCCTCTCCTCCCCACTCCCCAAAAAGCTGCTGGGTAACATGAGAACGTGATCAGTACACCAGAAATTAAAGCGTTGCTCACCTCTCTGAGCCATCAGTTTGATTTTCGGGCTCTTGATGCCAGCAGCTTGAGTCAGTGCTGAGTCTTGAAGTGGAAAGATTCCTCTAGACACACCAACTCCTTTCTGAGGACTGAAGGCTGTCTGGGGTGGTGGGTTACATTTCTCGTGTACAGATCCCTGCTTGTGAGTGATGGCATGGCGGGAATGTCAGCTGTATGGGAATAAACTGCAGCAATTTATTCTCTCTGGGCTGTTTGGAAGTCAACAGAGCAGCACCGTTAGCTAGTAGAGAACAGGTCCGCTGTTGTGAGATACAGCTGTGGCCAGATCATGGTTAATTTATTGTGTTAATGCTTCTGAGCGCTGAAAAGATGCCAGCTCAGGTTAATTGTGACTCTGCATTGAAAGAGGGCCAAGAAAGAGAAGTGAGACAGAACTTCATTAGAACCAGGACTCTTTTATACAAATTTGGAATGTGAAGAATTTCCTATTTAACTGGGATATAAAGAAAATCTGAGCTACTCACCCTCCCCAAGTGCTGAGGAATGCAGGGGATGGCTTCGATTTGGTAGAGGCAGCAGTATGTCTTGCTGACTCCAACAGTCTCATATGAGTCTCCTCAAGACTGTTGCTAGAAGAGCTACGTAAAGCTCCTGGGACCTGAAGTAACATTCTGACGGCAGAAGCACAATGCCATTATGAGCTTAAATTTTTAAGCGAGGTGCATTATTCAATGAAGTACTCTGTAGTGAGGAGCTGGAGCAAGGGCATTATGGAAGCAAAGGATTGCATGGCTGTGCCCAGTGTTACTGCAGCAAATTCAGGTGGAAGTTACTGTGCTCCAAAACCCTAGTTAACAGTTTATTTCAGGAAGTGCTTTGTGGACATGCATAAAAGGTAGGACCAAGATATCCCTAAGCAAAGCTGCTGGGGGAAATGCTTGTCTCTCTGGAAGTGCTGGTAAATGAGCTTGGTTTTGTCTTTTGTCATAGTGGTGGCACTTCTACAGCTGAAGGCCTTAGGTCATTCATTGTTGTCACTGCCAACCAGTGTGAGTTTTGTGACCTTCAAAATCACCTAGTTGCTTTGTGAAGCCCTGCCTAGCAAGCCGGGATACACTGACTTAGTTACCTTTGGTAGGTTGCTTGAGGTCTTCCCCAGATTCCCTGTTGGAAAATTTGACCAGTCAGGTTTCCTGCAAGCACAAACTCTTAAATTTCTTCTGTTACCTGCCTCCTTCACTCATGCTGAGTCGCAAAAACTGTGAAAAAAGGCATAAATTACTTCCAGTTAAAGCATCTCTCCCAGCATTGTGGGGTTTTTTGGGTTTTTTTTGTTTGTTTGTTTGTTTTGGTGCCAGTGCAAATTGTATCAAGGCCAGCTGGCCCTAAGGATGGGCAAATCCTCCCCTCTACTCTGCCGCTTTTGCAGCCCTGGTGTGGGAAGAGGTCTGATACTGCTGGCGTTACAGGAATGGAGAAGGCAGCAGTACTGCGAGGAAAGAGGCAGGAGGAGGAGCTCCCTTTGCCATCTTGTGGTCCCTTTTGGTCCCTTTTGGTCCCTCGTGCATGTGGGCCTGTTGGCGCCCTGCATGCGGTACCTGGTGACCTGTGGGCTGTCACCAATATATAGCTTGTCTGTCCCCAGGGCTCAGGCCCTGGAGAGGATGTGTGTGGGGCAAGTTTGTTCTTTACTTATGGTGAGGGGGAAGGATTTGCTACTGCAAGGCTCAGATGGTGATGGAAAGGGTGGAGTATGCAGTAGTCAGAGAATATATGAGTTGCACAGTTTGCAGGTGTGCAAAAGAAATATAACTTTGCTGGTATGGGATTTTGTGCCAGCTGTGTCCTAGGCGAGGGGTGTCTCTGCTTATGCCAGGGTTGAGTTTGGCACTGGCGAGGCTGGCAGCGATGTGCCTGTGAACTCGGGCTATCTCGGGTTGCTCCTGGAGTGACCTTCCTGCTCTGCATTCTCTCCTCCATACTCATCGACTTTCGAGCAGAAATCATTCTGTGCCTCCTAAATGCTGTGGAAGCAGCACAGCTTTGCTGCTCTTGGGCTTTATGGCCAATTTATGCTTTGGGTGCATGCTCACCATCATTTGTCATCACTGATTTTGACCTAGGGATGATGCTCTGGGAGTCGCGCCTCCTTCCTTTGGGATGCCTTTGACTGAATTTTGCCTCACTGCTCTCTGTTGGGCTTGAAGACTTCTGAGGAACGTGTCTTGAACTCCAAGAGTGCTGCTCTACCCTGCTGTGGACAAGTAACTGTAGCACAAATCAATGGGATTTACTTGGGTCCTCTAGCTAGACAATTTAGCCCCAGGAATTTAAACTATTATTCACCCCTTGATGGCGTAATTGTCAGATGAACTTTTGACACTGGCTTGAATGCAGGGATGGTGAGAAGAGACTGGCTATTCCAGCCATCTTAAACCCTTCTCAAAATGGAAAAGCAGCTGGCATACAAATGCTGGGGCCCTTCTTCCTGAAGTGCTTTGTCAGGGTCTTTTGAAGTGACATTTCAACTTATACCAGATCAAACTCTGAGACAGATGAGTAGTGATTTTTTTTTTTCCCAAAAGAGATTTCTAAACTAAGAGGAATCTAAGTAACAAATGGTCTTGGTGTGAAAATGAATGGAATCTGCCCTATGGAGAAACCAGGTATCTTCAGTGGCAAGTTGGTGCCTAGGTTGATTGTGATGATTAAGAGTTGAACTAATGCTTATGGCCAATAGCTGGGTTCAGGATTTAGGCAGAAATTTCCCACTTCTGCGAGGAAATCCAGGCCTTTGTGGGGGGTCTGACCCTGGCGAAACACAGAGCTCAAAGCACATCTTTGCCCCTTGGAGTAGCTTAGATCAAGCTGGTGTTCTCATCACTAGGGAATCTGGGATAGGAAGGGAGCTTGGCAGGAGCTTGGCAGTACTATGAATCCCGGGGGAAAGAGGAGCTCCAGGCAGCCTGGCAGGCCCCACTGGTGCTTCCCAAAGAGTGATTTACTGCTGGTGGGCAGAGGCTGGTTGAGGATAGCTGCTGGAAGAGTGAGGAGGTGACCAAACAGGCCTGCAAGGGCAGACTTGTGTGTGTTTGGTAAGCCAACTAAGTGTAGTTAACGTTATTACATGTTAAAGTAATCATTTGCAAACAGGAGGAGAGACTCGGGGAGGTTCAAGTCGCACAGAGGCGTCATAACCACAAGGTGTCACAGCCTGTCTGTAGTGCACTGACAACGCGGTGGAGCGGCTGTGATCGTGGGTGGTGGAAGGCTCCCAAGCTCTCCTTCCTATCTCCTCTCCACGGGTGTCTTGAAGTGGGCGGTAAACACCGACAGACTCAGCCAAATTTGTCTGATTAAACTTAGTCAAACCTGTCTGAAACTGGCCTCACCAGTTGGCTGAGCCAAGTCTGGCTGATTGAAGAGTGAAACCAGTATGAAACTGGCACTTGCTAGGCCACCTCCTATCTTTGATAGTGCGCTGGTCCAAATCCAATTTTGGATTGAAAGAGTAGAGTTCCCCTGACTTCAGTGGAGCAATGTACATCTCCATGAAGGTTGTGTTTGGACAACAGGGCAGGTCTCATCCTTCTCTTGCTGTTACTAGTCGCTCCACAGAAGATCAGTTCCCACTGGGCCAAGCAGGACAGTAGTTTTAGCCTAGATTCTTATCAGGTATGCTGGTGTAAATCCAGGTTATCTTTGATGATGTCACTATTAGGCAAATACTCTTCCAAATTATGCTGGCACATGTTGGTGGACTTCAAGGGGATTGAGCAAGTGTGCTGGAAAAGGATTGCAAACGAGCATGAGTAATTTAGAAATGTGTTGTTATGTAACAAATGTGGCATTGCTGGCAGACGTTTTTAATCATCTTTCAGTATTAACTTCTGAAAGTAATTTAGCAGAGGTGCCTGTTTGCTCTCTGCATGCAGAATCTCAGGAGCAGTGTTTTAATGGGGAGTCTGATGACCCTCAAAGTTCATGCATGGTGCTGCAATAGGGCCTTTATTATATGATGGTCTGGAGGCATCTGCTTATTGGATGATCTTACAGTTATGTTTTCTGGCAGCACTCCCTCGGGTTTAAGTTCAGGCATTTTGACATATCTGATATATTTTCCAGTGTAACTGAAACCTGTACCAGTCTAAGATATGTAGACTTATCTGTAGGTAATTTGAGGAGTGGTGAGTATTTGCTGGATATTTGCCAGTCCTGGGTAGGTCACTTACTCTGATATCTATGGAGATAGTGTACTGATGTGCCCCCAACTCAGGTCCTAACAAACTTTTGCAGGCTGCATTGTAATGCAAGCTCCACAAAATATGTTAAAATTATCTATGAGTTTCCCCCCTGGGTATGGGTCTAGGTTTTATCAAGGTAGAGCAGAAAGATTTCCAGGGAAGGATGTTTTAACCTGACCTTTCCCTAAGCAAGCTACTTGCTAGGGCAGAAAGGACCGAGTTTATCATGATCTCTTGTTCCATCTCACATCGTGACGGTAGTTCTTACGATTGGTTTTTCACTTTGGTGCCTAGGAGAGAGAGTCAGTTTGCTGAGGAAGAGAAAAGGGACTAAAAGCTGAGACTTTTTCTTCAGTATGTCTCAGCCAGACATGGTCAGAACATGTGCAGAAGTGGGATTGCATGCACTTTGCCTTGTACCACCCAGGCTTTCTGTTTTTAGCTCTCGCAGAAGCTCTCTCTGAATATTCAGCGTGCCATCCGAACAGCTGCAGCCTGCCGGGATGGCCGTGCAAGCACCTCTGGTTCTCAAGATTGCTGGTTTCAACACCCAGAAGCAAGGACATTAAAAAGCTACGTTGTCTGTGGTCTGCCAAAAATATTCTACCTGTTCTCTCCGTATGGCTTTGAACCTTTTCTCAGTGTTCAGTGACTGGTACAAGAAGGAAGAGGCACCGTGTCTGGTGTGAAACCTGTTTTGCTGATGGACAGCAGGGCGTGCTTAAGGCAAAGCACGACAGTTAGTATGAACAGCTCTCCCGAAGGATGGTGTGAATGATTCTTACATGAAGTATGGCACGGGAAGCAGAAGAACAGGGCTCCAGCAAAACGCTGTCTGTATTTGTCAAACCCAAACCGGTATCTTTGTGAGCTACCATCTTCGTGTCAGGTCTGGGCTCAAACTGGGCGTCCTGAAAAGACAGTGAGGCAAGTAGTTGTGTTTCCAGACTCCATCTCCTCTCGCTGGCTGCTGTTTCCAAGGAAATGCTCCTCTCTGCTCACCCTCGGGAGGGAACAGGCAGGTCTGATTGCTCTGCTCTCTGTTTTCGTCCCGCTCTAGGGATGATGCTTCTAGGAGGGGAACGGATCTGATTTCCTGTGCTGTTGAGCACTGTGTCAGCAAGGATTTGCTTGTGATATTTCCCATGTAAATACATCTAATCTAAACCCTCATTTATTCCTAAATTGCAACAGGAGACCCCAGGCATCTGAAGGATTTTGATTTATGCCAGATTTTAATTTATTACTTCATTATCTTTTGTTCTGATATTATTTGAGTTTCATCTGCCTCGCCTGCACTTGCCTGCCAATGCCGAGCAAACGGCAGATGGCACCAGAACTCTGTGCGTGTTCAAGCAAAACCAAAATAACTTCAGCAGAACATCTTCCAACTTCTAACTGAGCAGGTGAAATGTTACTGAGCATTTTAGCTGCCAAATTAAGGCCGCACCATAGAGGATTATTATTATTATTAAAATAAAGTCCCTAGCATCTTCCTTCAATCCACAGAATCGCTCTTGCAAATGCCCTGGCAGAGCTGTCAGGGTGCAGCGACCCTTGCTGTCTCCCACATTGCAGCGCACATGCAAAGCAGGGATGCACGGGACCTGCTGAAGGCTTTGTGTTTAGTCCCAAACACCTCGCCAAACCTTATAGCCTTTAGTCTGGCAAAACTTAGCAGAGCAAGCGTCCGAGTAAGAATTATGAGATCAGGTTCATTTCAGTAATTTGTACTGAAAATTGTGTTCTCAGTAATTCAGCAATGTGTGGCAAATAAGTATTTATTACAAGCCTATATTAAAGAGCTCATCTGTGATGATAATATCTCCTGTGGGCTCCAGTGTTTGCCGGGAGCCCTGTGCTGTTTCTGCAAGGGGAAGGTGTGAACCCGCGCGTTGAGTCTCCCACGCAGCCCTCCGTTCTTGCTTGGGGCTGTGGAGAGCCATGTAGCCCTTGGTGCGGTTCTTCTTGCGAGTGAGTCACTGCTTCTCGAGCGCTGGAAAAAGCCAGGAGGTTTCAGCGTTTCAGAGTTCAAAGAAGTTTCATGCTTTTTGCGCTTGCTAGTTACTAGAACGTGATGCATCGGTGACAGGAGCACCTAGCAAGCAACTTGCCAGGCAGCTGCGGGCTATAATTCCCCTTCCCGGTTTGTGTGTTCTGGTACCGTGGCTTGTGGCCAAACAGAAAAACCTGACGTCTCTTGTGCAGCTGACCTGACCTGACCTGCAGGTGGGTGCAGACCAACCATCCACGAGGCGCTGGAGTAGAAAACAGCTTGGTCAAGTCACAGGAAGAAATGACCTGCTCGGTAATAGCCAGGACCACGTATGGGTGTGATGGCCAGGAATGTCAGCCCCTGTTTTAACCTGGACTGGCAGCCTGTCCTTTTGGGCGACTTAGCTTTGACTGTGGCATTTATTCCTCATGTCTGGTAACTGTCCCCAGCAGGGTCTTCTCCGGGAGGTCTGTGAGATCAGGGCTTGGGACAGGCACCCCAATGAGAGAGCTTGTCCTCTGGCGAGACTGCTTTAGGCTTTCTGCTGACTCAAGCAGATGTTGCTGCTAAATGCAGCATGTACCAGGGACACTTCAACGTGCCTTCCTTCTGGTCCCCCAACCCTTACATCCCGTTGTTCAACAAACATCTCATTCTCACCTGCTATAAATGAGGTTACTTCTTTACTATCTGTATAGCTCGGAGGTGGCAGGATCGCAGAAGAGGCTTGTCAGAATATTCTGTCATAAGCCGTGATTACATGAACGTGCAGAAGAAATTGTAGTCAAAGACTTCACAAAGTTATAACTGCAGTGCCATGCCCTTAGCTTTCCGGCAGCTCCGACCATGGTTCCTTGTGTTGCTGCTGCATTTTAGAAGGATTCCCTTGCCCATTTCTGTTACCTCCGTGTGCTTCAGAGCTGACAGCGACCCGTGTAAGCGAGCATCCAGCTCTGTGATGTGCGGCCTCTGTTTGTTTGCTCTAACATCAGGTAATTTGCTTTGTTTTTATATTGCCCATGTGTTGTAGAAAACAATAACTATACATAAACAAGTAACACTTTCAGATTTTTTTTTTTATTTAATAAAGATATTGTCTGTAGCTCAAAGATATTCTTTGTGTAGATGCCGCTAGCAGATACTGTGGTTATTTTAGGAGAACGTATTTCTTGCCAATCATTTCTTTGATAGGTCTCTATCCTAATAGGATTAGCTGTAATATTATGTTTTGCTGCACATATTAATATGCATCCTATTAATGTCAGGATCACAACGCAATGGGATCTTGATACTGAGAGTCTGATTTAATTCTGTTGAAGACGAGGAAGAGTCTCTCACTGATTTAAACATGCATTGGATTTAGCCCCCGAGTCTCCAGATGGGGTAGATTAATACTAAAATGTAAGCATAAGAAATAAGTATATGAGTTCTGGTGTATTAATTTCTGAGTACGTAAGTAAAAAATTATGTAGTACTTTTTAGGACGAAGCAGCTACATGAAGTAGCTTTGTGTGGGGATGCAAAGGCCGTATTCAGCAGCACCGGTGTAAATAGCTAAATTCAGTGGTTCTGTGCAGGTTTACCCTCAGTTCATACGTGAAGCAGGAGCGATACAGGCCTTCGGCAGGATCCGGGCTCCTGAAGCCGATGGAAGGACTCCCGCAGGTTAGTTCCTTTTGGTCCGTTAGTGCAGAGTTCGGCAGCTTTCTCCTCCGTGGAGGTCGGTTTGGGGAGGAGACCGACTCCAAGAGCCGCGTCCTGCACTCCGCACGGCGCGCCTGTCGCTGTGCGCTGAAAATAGCCGACTTTCCGCCTGCCTGGTGTCCCGTTGCCTCCTCGCCACCCCGGCTCAGCCGCATCGTTCGGCAGGGGAAGGGGAAGGCAGTGGTCTGCAGCAGGGTTGTCACCCTGTCCCCTTGCTCCGGCCGCCCGCGCCGGGGGAGAGCAGGGACCTTCCTTCCTCCCTGGCTCGCGCTCGTATATCCTGTGTGGCAATGCTGGTGGCCTCTGGGACAGGTCGCGTTGGGTGATGCAGCGCAGTATAGAAATGCCCGGTTGGACCAAGCGTACCCTGCTTTCTGCCTCGTAGACACAGTGAGATGTTTGACAAGGAAAAAGACAAAACGTGTGGATTTTTACTCCTTCCACACCAGTTTCTTTTCTATTCTAAGGCTCTTTTTCCAGGTGTTGCTGCATACCTGCTGCAGTAGGTGTTTGCTTGTGCTGATTATTTTCACATCCTTCGTCTTGCTAAGTAGTTAAAGAGCTCTTGGATGGCTGTGATGAGGAATGGCAAGTATTTTAACATAACATGGAGATTTACAGCTTGGGGTGGGTAAATGCTTTCTCTAAATGGTTTACTGAGGGAGGGTTCCTGAAACAGCACTGCCGCTTCTTGTACAAAACCCCATTTCGACAGCTAATGAAAACTTAAATGATGGTGACATTTCCTTTAAAATTATTGCCAGTAGGTCTGCAATTTGGGGAGCCAAGACTCACTGAAAACATGACGACTCTAATACTGGCAAAGACGGCACATCACTGATACAGTACTGTAAATCTGGTGTATTTGCTTTCCAGAATGCGGTGCATAAGCCTTACCCAATGTTTGTAAGAGCTGGTTGCTACTGCCAGTGCTAGAGGAGTTTGGAAACACGGGGAGGAAGCTTGCTGTTCCTGCTTTCCAGCTCCTTGGGCGCTCGTGTCCAGATTGCACTCCATCACTTGGCGTTCCTTGGCCACTGCCAAGAGTGTTGGCCTGCCCTGTGCTAAGAAGTCCTCATTTCTTCCCTTAACAGACATCAGCACTGGCACAGCTCCAGGGCAGAGCTTAGACACGACATTAAACATTCGAAGGTATAGCAAGGGAAGGGAGTTGAGAACAAGCTCAAGAGATGGAAGGTACACGGAAGGGTTAGAAGAAAACACATTCATTAATTGGGGTGATGTTGAATTGCTCTTCTTAATCTGTCTCCTGGCTACAGGAGGGTAGAAAAGTCCAAAGTGTAGCTCTTGTTTGCTGTTTAGCAAGCCCATCGATATGCACATATGCATTACCTTGTGTGTGCTTATGGAACTGTTCATAAGAGTTTTTAAGTTGCCAGGTCAAATCCAGCCCAAGTTAGCAGTGACCGAAGTCGCTGGGGCATACGGCCCGACTTTGCAACCAGCGAGTCCCTCTCTCCAGTTTCCCGAGCGTTTTGTCAAAGTAACGGAGGCAGTCCGAGGTTCTCTGCTTGGTGCCTTCCGCACATCTCTCGTTTTGACCTTGTGTTTGTGCCCATCCCTGTTGTTTTGTTCCTGTTGTGAGGAAGTGCCGAAGGGATGGATCCCGCGGGCTGCCTGCCTGGCCAGGGGCAGGACTCGCTCTTCGGGTGGGCTGGGAGCACGGTCCAGGATCTGAAACGCACAGCTCTGCTCTGAGCATTTGGGGAAAGGAGTGTGTTTGCAGCAGCGTGCAGGAAAGAGGTCTGAGCTTCTGTGGGATTTGAATGCCCAAGTCCATTAGAGTTCCTGGGAAATATCAGCTCGGGTTCATGCTGGCGTACTTTGGGAAATCTTTTAAAATTAAGTACTAAAAATCAATGCATTGCAAGACTCCCAGCATGTAATTCTGAACCCATTAGAAGACTTGTGCTAATTTTGAAAATAATCTTTCTATTGTAAATATTACTTTAAATGTATTTTTAAACTATTTTGAACTTGTGTATCAGGCAGAAGGGGAACAATTAAATCAAAGTAAAGATTGCATTGTGTTGCTTTAATTGCGATGGATTGACTCATTTGCTGAAGGAAAATATCTACAAAGCATATCTAAGTGCAGAAGCAAAAATGAAAATGAAAATTGGTCTCAGCTGTTCCACTCCCCATGATAAATGTATATTTGTGTAATGCATTCCTTGCCATATCTTGATAACATTAGGGGCATGCAGTGCATGAATTAATTCTACTGAGAACTGATGTGAGATTATCTCTGAGCCTGTATAAGCATGAGAAATCAACCTTTATTCTCAGGTCCGTTATGTATTCATTTATACTTTTATGTTTTTTAAGCTGCCTAAGGGAGAGGAAAACCTTGCCTTTTTGAAGCATTGCACCAATGTCTAGCGTAATTCAGGATTCAGAAAATTATAAACCAAAGCATGGGTTACAGAGATGTGGTTTATCTGTCAAACGGGGACCTTCCATCCACATGGTTTGGAATGGCCTGTATATGGTCTCTGCCATGGAAATAGGGCTTGGTGATTAAACATGAGAGTTGGATATGGGGTTGGAGTATGTGAGTGACTTTTAACGGTGGTCTCTGATGGATTAATGGCCTGTACTGAAACCTCAAAAGCTCTAGTTTGGGGGGAGCATGGCAGAGCAGAGCATGAGAGGACACCCAATAACCCAAGGTGAGAAGAGCTTTGGCACCCAGGGCTGCAGGGTGAGATGCAGCTCTTTAAATTAGACTCTTGTACAGGGAAGCTGCATTTGAAAATGAGTGTAAGGGGCAGAGCAAGACAGAGGAAGCTGCTACCTGTGTTTTGATCTAGAACAACCAGGGTCGTGTATCCATGGCCTGAATGTGGCTGTTGCCACGTGCTTGGTTCCACCATCAGTGCCAAGGGAGAGAAGGCAGAGGTTGAGGAGCACAGGACTTTGTGACGGTCCTAAATTAGCCAATAGTCTTCTCCTCCGAAGAGCAATTCTTAGGAAGCACCGTCAGGTGGCTTTCCAGCTGCTCTGCAGCACAGGGGCAAAACTTCTCTTTGGGAGTGAAATTTTGGTGTAAGAGCTTCCTTTGCGGGCAGTTTGGAGAGAGAAAACAAACCTGTCGTTGAGACTGGAAAGAACTCACTGGGCGCCAGGAGACAGGGTCATCCAGAAAAGCTGGGGAGGTGATCTCGGAGCCCCAAACCTTGAGTGGGAGCAAACCCATTCTTTCATGCGTCCCAGGGACCTGCTCTGATCAGCACGTAGGCCTGGTGAAAAGCAGTGTGACAAAAAGGCTGGGGTTTGCAAATCTAGCATGAAATGTCTCGCTGGAGAGTAGCTTGTATGGATCGGTGTGATGCGTAGCGAGTACTTTAATTTATGCTTCTCCTATCACCAACAGTTAATTATAGCTGTTAACTGCAGGTTCAGTAACAGTGCCCTGCGTAAATGCATTAATTGTAAATGATGGCATCTTGCTGGCGGAGGAAGCGCTCCGCTTGCAGGAGCGCCGGGAGGCCCCAGCCGCCGGTGCAAGCGAATGCCCTGCGGTGCTCCGGTGCTCCGTAAGGAGAGCGCAGTGGGTGGAGGTGGCCGGGCTGTGACAACTGTGCCCTTAATTGAGAGTTCCCTGCCTTCCCGGGGGCATCGGTGCTGCGTCTTGGGAGCTGAGAGATGTCGAAGAAGTAGTCGAAGACCCATCGTAAACGCCGCTGGCCCTCGCCGCAGCAAGCACGGCGTCGCATCCGATGGTGCGTTACAGCGCGTTAGCGCCGACGTTTCCGTGGAGGAGAGCCCAGCAGGCGGCGAGGCGTTCGGCAGCGCGACGGCGACCCGGGGAGCGCGCGGGGTGCGTCGGCGCCGCTCGGGCGGGCGAGGGTCCGCGTGACGCTCTCTTGCTCCCCGGTGTCGCTGCCTTGCGCGCTGCCGTCTTTAGCTTCAGCCCTGCCGCCCCTGCGCGCGCTGGCACGCGTTAACTTGCTGCAGCGCGAGCGACTTTGGGCTGGCGCTTGGGAACAGCACCGAAACTCAGGCTTGGGAGAAGGAAGCACCCTGCTGCTTCTTGCTTCCTCTTTTCTTTGGCACCAAGCAGCGATTCTCTTATTACCACCCTCCCTGATGGACGTTTAAACTGAATCTAGTTAGTGATCTATTGATCGTAGTTTGTATCTCTGTTTTATCCGGAGGTGCTCCGTGGGAGTGCTGAGCACCTGGGAATGAAGGCTCACGGTCAGCTGCAAGGACTTCGTATCTCCAGGGACTAGCAGGTACAGCAAGGAGCACAGCAGATGTGCTGGCTGCCTGATGCTAGCTCCCTTCGGGGTGCGCCGTCAGCCTCCGCGCTGCTCCGATGGCCGCTTCAGCCTCTGCGTTGCCGGCAGCCGGTCTGCTCTGTCGTTAGCGCTTCTGAGCTCAAACCTGGGAACGACGGCGCTGAGGTGCTGCTGCAGACGGTGAAAGGCCCTGTGCAAAGGGGAACGGCATTTCGTCCAGCAAGTGATGCTTTGCCATGAAAGTATCCTACGCGCAAAGGTGCAGTGACAGATTTTTGCTTCCAATTCAAGCTGCTTATGGAGCCTGTGGAGCTATTGGGACTATGGAAACAAAGCTGCAGAATAAATTTTTTAACTGCTAATAAAGCTCTTGGTATTGGAGGCTAGTATTGGCTGTTAACTGTCCCTCTCTGACCCCTTCTTGGTTAATGAAAATAGCTGTTGGATGAAAATGCTAGGAGTCTGAGTTGTGAACATGTGTGTTTGCACTGCTAATCACTTGAAAAATCAATCTCCAGAACTTCATTTGTGAGGAGCGGCTGATTAGCTGCTCTCTGTGCTTTTTCCTTTTTAATAAAACCCCTGAGTTGAACAACAGAAGGTCTATAATTAAGGAGCGCTTTTTTTCTTCCCCTATGCCGTTCTGGCAAATGTTAACCAGCAGGTAGCCGAGCATAAACAGGACAGAGATGCCTTGGCGTTGCTTGTGTAACCCCAGGCATCACCTGCGGAGAAGGGATGCAGGCGCTCTGCTCCTCCCTGCACCAGCCTGGGCAAACGCGGTGTTTGATTCCTGTTGTGCTGGCTTCAGCGGTGCTCTCGGTCCTGGGCCGAGCTGTGCTCGCAGGGACGCTCTTCCTTGGCCGGCCGGGAGACTGCATCTTGCAGGTGTCAATGAGGGAGCCATAATGTTCTGTGCTTCTGTATTTTGCCCTGAAGATGCTTGGCTTGAATGGGAAAGCATAATTCTAGAGGCTAGGAAGGTTGATACGTTAAAATCTTAGAGATTCATGCTTTTCTTAAGTGACTTTCCTGTTCAGAAGCGTATAATACAGTTTGAACAGCAAGACAGGTCAGAACCGCAGAGACTATGGGGAGTAACTGGAAAGGAGGCAACGTGTTGTATATAATCCTGCTGCAGATGAGTTTTGCAGACCGTAGTTTGAAAAAGGAGAGAGTCCAAAGAAAAGCACTGAGAGTAATCTAAAACCATGACCAAGGGAAAAGACTGAAAGAACCTTAATTGTTGCCTCTGGAAAATAGATGGAGAAGAGATGCAACTGTCCTCAAATATGCAAAAGATTCCCAGAGAGAAACGGTCTTTCGTTGTTCACCATCCACTGGCGATCGTGGAAGAAGTAGCAAGCTTGAACTGCAGCAGGAAAGATCTAGGTTGGATACCACACGGGGAAGCCTGTCTAACAGCGAGGAAACTGAGGCACCAGGCTGGTTGCCTACAAAGACCGGGGAACCTTCGGCACTGAATTTTGCCGGAGCAGATTAGACCAGCAGCAGTCAGGGGTTTTGAGGGAGCTGGTGCTGCCCTGGAATAATCCTGCTCTGTATCCTTTCTACCCACACGCTGCAAACAAATGATGAAGGTGGGAGTGCCAAGAGGGAAAAAAAAGTAATAAATGGACACAAATTAAAAAAAAAGAAGAAGAAAAAGATGTTAAACTAAGCTTTCAGTAAGTGAAGATGTTTGTGGCAACTCTGCATATCCTGGTTGTTCTTTCTGGTTTCCCCCAAAGCTTAGGTGGCTCTTGAATTGACTTGAGAAATACTTACCTGGGTAACTTCCCGCGACCCTTCCTGATTCCCGCTTCTGTGATTTCCATAGGAGTGGAGCTCCGCTCTGTGTGACCTGTTGCTTCTCACTGCGATCAGCTGGACTCAAGGTAAATGCCTTTATTTATTTATTTACTTGCACTGTCAGTTTGACTGAACCAATCTCTCTCTCTCTTTCTCTCTCTTCCCCTCCAACCGCCCATGTTCATCTTTTCATGGTATAGTTGAACAGAAGGATAATTTATACAGGATATTTGTAATACATATAGAATTAAACACTGGCTTGTGGTATATACTATACCTACCAAAACATACGAATTGTGTAAAAACAGAAATTGCTTGGTTTTACTTCTGTCACAAGACAACCGGTCGGCCTTTCTGTTAGATACCTAGTAATATTCTAGCTATATCCCCAGCATATATCAGGCTTAACATAGGAAATCCAAGCTGTGTACAAATAATGGAAGCAGGTCTAGGAATGACAGTGTTTCCATGGATATCAAATATCAGGCTTTCATGGATATTATTACTGAAAAGTATTTGTCTTTCTGCTATACTTCTGTAAAAGGTGTTTCCTTTTTTAAGTTATGATGCTCTACTGTGGCTTTAAGTAAAAAGGGCATTCAGTGAACAAAGTTGGGTGGGTTTTTTTTCTGACTGATGCCTTCTGGTTTCTAAATGACCATGCATCAGCCATCTGGCATTGAGAAAGCTTTTCGTATGAAAAATTCATTAGAAACAGTCTAAGCATATTACTGCCTTGATTTTCTCCAGTGAAAAAAATAGTTTGTATCCATAAACTGCTGCGAGGAAAAATGCCAATAGAATAACCATTCCTCTTTTTCAGTTTGTGTTCAACTGATCCATTTTCAGAAAAGTGAGCAATACTCCTAGCTGAAGGTGTGTTGTGTGCGGGTTGTTGCTGTGTTGGCTGACCTGCCTAGCCCAACCCGTAGGTCAGGTATGACCGAATACAACCTGCTGCCTTGGCCAAACAGCAATGGCTAATGATGACGGATTGTGAGATAATAGTTTTATGATGGGGACAAACAGTTATTAGGGACTGGAGCAATTCCATCAAGCCCTGAACTTGTGACTGAGTTGGAACTTTGACCCTGGTCTCCAGAGATAAAAAGATAAAATGTCAATACAATGAAATGATGAGATGGGGAAAGAATTTTGGTTACTTTTCTTTCTCCTTTGCAAAACTCAGCAAAGAAAAAAATCTGATTGTTTCATAAATCCAGGCTCTGCACATTTACACAGAGGCCCCCAGGTGAAAACATATGTGGAAACTACTGATTTACTGGCTGAGTGGAGAGCCCGACACTGGAACTCCGCAGTGAGCACGTGCGGTTAATGCATGAAACTCGGCAGGTGCGGATTGTTTTAGGGTTGTGCCTAAATGCAGCTATATGAAGTCATTGGCAATACTGTGGCTGAAGGCTTGCACTGTGTTTATTATAGAAAAGCCGATAGAAGGTGTGGTGAATTTGCAAACGATGAGGTCTGGGCTGTGTGGGGAGAAGAGTTGACACAGGGTGTTCATGCAGGAAGCATTGCAGGTGCTTCCAGTAGCATGCAGGAATGGACAGCTGGTCTCCACGGGCTATCCCAGAGTAGGGTAGGTAGACCTGGGCAGGGATCTAGAGCTGAGTCTGTCCTGACCTTTCGTTACGGTTAAAATGAGACAGTTGTCCTGCAAATCTCTCTTCTTCATGACATCCAAGAATTTTACATTTTGGGATTATTTCAAGGGCAAAATACTTGCCTAGAAAGAGTAACATATCACATTGGAACTACACCGATTTCCCTAAGAAGGATCAAGACTTAGCTTTTTAACAAGGGTATTGTGGTACCTGTGTCTTCTGACAGTCTTGAGAGTATTTCTGGTGTTTTTCACTTTTTTCCCAGAGGATCTGAAGATGTTAAGCTAGACATGGAGGTAGGTTGTGTAGTAAAGCATGACAAACTGCTTCAGTCTGGTTGTGTGCTCTATAAAATACCAGATCAGTCAGCAGTCTGGCTTGGGAACATGGAATCATCTGGCTACCAAAGTGCATGTCTCCTTTTGGGAACTGCGGGTAGCTACTGCGCGCTGTGGACCTTCCCTTCCCAGTGAAGACTGTCTCTGAAGAATGCCTCACTTCCTTCCCTTCTCATCCATGACAGTTTGCTGACAAGTCCTGTCACAAGACAAACACGAATTGATTGTGTATCTTTAAAATGTTAGTGAGATGGAATTTTAGGGAGCCTTCATGTTGAAGTCATTTGGCATTTAAATGGAATCAACTGCAGATTAGGAAAACCAGGCTTGAATGTGGTGCTAAGAGAATGATGAGAACCCAGGCCCTGAATCAATTTAGCTGCATGAAGGTTATGTCCCCTGGGGAGCACACGCCGGTGGTTAGTGCATGAGCTGAGGTATCTCTGCAAGGGAAAGGAGGAAAAATTTCTTTCAGGGGATTCGTGGACAACTCCTGTGCTGCAAGACCAGTGCTCTTGAATGTCTCAGGTGTGCGGTGGAAAGCAGGTGGCCTGTGCTTGTGTAATAAAACAGATGTGCTCCAGAGTCACCGGTTTTGTTGCATAGGCACAGCTGAATGTACAGTGCCTGTGGTGTTGGCCTGGCACTTCCCAGAAGAGAACTGTGCTGTGCAATGGATGAGTCCAGACAGATCTACAAAATCTCCAGTTCTACCCAGACAGAATCTCCAGAAAGGAAAAGGATGGGTCTGGAGGAACTGTAGGTATCTGGTAGCCCAGTACTCAGGGATTATGTTGGTAAAATGCCATGGCTTGCTTGATGGTGTGAAGTCTAGCCTTTGATTTCTATTGCTTTATAGCTGTTGTCATTTTTTAATTAAAAATTACCTAAATGAGTGGAAACAACTTGTTTGACATAAACACTACAGCTGGTAAAAGCCCCAAAGTTTTTACAAAAAATCAAAACCTTAATTTGCATTGCCCTGATCGGTAAACCTGAATTCCGTGTTGTTAGATCCTGGTTCTGGGCAGTTCCATCCTGTAAGTGGCTGTTCTTGCTAAATACTGTGAGAAACCTAATCTTTGCCCTTTCCCAGTGAGGGAGTGGTAGACAGAAGGAGGGAGAGGGAAAACAAAAATCCAGACAGAGCAAGCTAAATGCTGGAAGGCCTTCTCTCCTGGTGTAGCTAGTAATGGATGATGACCTTTGAGGAGTAATCCATTTGCTGTATGTATTTTGGAAACTCAGCTTGGGTAAAACCTTTCTCTCCCCATAATAGTCCAAGATAATGACACATTTCCTACCTTTGATCTTATGCTCCGAGTGGTTCATTTACGGTGTACTCAGTACGCTAAAGTGACAGCTACATAAGCCAGATTTCTGCCTTCCCAACAGTTGTGGGCATTTAAGATGTTTAGTTGCTCTACAAAGGAGATATCCTTCGTATTAGCTATCAACCCCCTTGTGAATACTTAAGCCTTTTAGGGCTTTTTGACTCTGTGCTAAGTGTTCATTTTTGCAGGATGACTGCCAAAATGTTAAAACTAGTTAGTAGCTTAATCTAAATGCAGAACAGTAGAATTAAAAAAGTGACTTTTATATAGCCCTAATCACCTTCTTTGAAATGTTTTAATGTTTGGTCTATCAGAAAAATCTCAGACGTCTTTTAACGGGAAATCCAGCAATTTATGTGGAAATGAATGTTTCACCTTTTAGGTAAACTCTGTTTAATTTTTAGTGTTACCTAAAACTGACACTGATACGTGGGCAGCTTTGGATTTGAAAGAGTAGTTAGTACCTGATTTTTCATCGTTAGTTTTGTTAATTAGAAGCTGTATGTAGAGAGCTCTGCCCGGGAGGGCTGGCGCGTGGCTCACCCGCCGTCCTTTGGCAGCGTGTCCCTGCTGTGGAAATGGCACGTCGGACTGATGATGAATGTTGGGGAAATGGTGTAATTCGCTAAATACAACTAACACGGAGAAAAAAGTAGCAGACAAGCAAGCAAGTCCCATGTCACCCTGTATGTAGTCGGTGCTGTCCTTACATGCTTTCTAGGCAATATACTTTCTAGGCAATGAAATGAGTTTTCACTTCTGGAAGCTGCAGCTAAAGCCTGGTCCTGGAAGCTTGAGGTCTGCTCATCTTCCATATCTCTTTGGGTTTGGCTTTTTCCAGCCCTGCTACCTGCTAGCTCTCAGTTCTCCTCAAGCTTTTGGCTTTTTAGCCAGTTTGATCCAAGGGGCTTCTATAACTTTGGTTAGAAACTTTTTGGTTTGGATGCCAGCTGCAGAATAGAGACATGTGAATTTTTCCCCTTAACTTAGCAGTGGTATTTGATATTTTTCCCAAGCACTCCAATAACTAAAGGCAATGGTGTCAGATAGAAAGTGTGATAAAATAAACTAAACGAATGGAGAATGTTTCTTTTTCTTTGAGTGTTACAGAAAATAATTGCAGCTCTTTAGTTGTTTTCTGTTGAAGTTTCAATATTTTTTGAAGCATAATAATAAATTTACCCAATTACATCATCTCCACATGTCTATAAAGCCCCCTATATTTTAAACTAGTAGTTTGATTTTTTCAGCCATTCCAGAAACACAAAAAGCAGCTATTATTTCTTAGCAGCAGATGTTCTGTAACTCTTGATTTCTTTTTATGTTGAAGGCTGAATTATATTAATTTGACTGTTCATAATTTTTCTTTGTAATGTACTGTCACTATTCTCAAATGCTTTTTGTACTACTGCTCAAGATCCCCTCCCTACAAAAACATACTGCAAGTATTTTCTTTTAACACTAACCCCACTAAGCCTTTTAACAGAACTTGAGTACTCCTAGACTGTTAGTATATTCTATATTTTCATTTTGGAAAGAGGCAAGGACCCAAATCTGCAAAAGAAAGAGCTAATCAACTCTTTAAATTGATTAGTCAACAAAATCAAACCGTGCTAACAAAAAAGTGACTTTTCCCTTGAAATATTTGACTTGTCATCTATTTCAGAGAAAAGGTCTTGAGGTTTAGCAGATTGCTCAGGCTTATGTGAGTGTTGGTGTTTTCCTGCATAATGCTCTCAGTATCTCTGTGCTCGGTCTGTTTGTGTGACGGGGGTGGGAAAGAAAGAGTCTTTTTGTTATCCTTTATCAAAGGCTTGCAGTGCTTTTCTTTTATTTACTGTCAGAGCTTGGGTTTCCTGGAACATCAAGTTGTAATTATCTCCCCATGTTTGATGACCTTTCAGTCAACTCTGATTTTGCTTTTGGATTCAATACTAATTCTGTGGCCAATTTTTAAAGGGATCTCAACTTAGTCTCTAATTAGAAGCCAGCAATTTTGCATTCCCTGTCAGTCACAGGACCTCAGTTCCTTCAGCTGCAGTACAAACAGACAATTAAATGTAATGTGTCCATAGCGTTGTATGTACAATGAAACATAGGCAACGTTTTAGGTGGATTTAGTTAATAAAGTAAATAACACTTGAAAATATAGCTATACCATGATTGCATCAGTTTTGGGGCTTTCTGCCTGACGAGTGTGGGGTCTGACACTGGTTGGCAGAAGCTTCTGCGGTGCTCAAAGGTTGCGGATGCCTTTGGAGAATGTGGTCTTGGAATAATGTTTACGGTCACTGCCCCAGATAACTGCATTCAAAACTGCTGGAGTGTGACATATTCCAGAATTCCTCCCTGCTCCGACGCTAAATGCAGTTCTCCTGGCTCCGGACTGAGCTCTACAGACTGGTGCTTCCCTCTAACAAAGGGCTGGAGACAGACGGCGCCAGCAGAAATAACCCTCCTGATGGCCAGTTCAGGAGAAAGGTTAGGCTGTGTTTTAGTCATTTCTCTAGCGTTGGTGATGAAAGGTGTTGATTTGACTGAATGATCCAAGCCCCAGGGAGGAGATGTTTAAGTCTGACCTCTAACCAGCGCAGCAGTGCGCAGTGTGTGTGGTATCAGGTGAGAACTTGACCTGCTTACGCTGTCAGAAAGGTCTGTGACTGATAAACTGTAAGTAATAAGACACTTAAAGCCATCTGAAAAGCAAAAATGTAAATGTTTACTGGATAGGCTATCGTGCTAGCTGATGGCCTTGCAAGGTCAAACTGATAAAACTGTTCTCTACAAATAGTGGACTATTAGACCTGGTTACCTTAAAAGAGACTATTTGCTGACTAATTATCCTCTCCAAGGTTTATCCTGTGGGTGTGGTGAAGTCCTGCTGACCTTTACTTTGAAATCCCTCTAAAGAGAATAAACTTAAAACCATCTAGGGAGCACGGGAAGTACCTATCCTGCCGCAAATCCAAAAGATTGGAGGTATTCCTGCAGGAGCCAGCCGTCTTATGCTCCTTGCCGACACCTAGGTTTCACAAGGAGGTTTGGGACCCCTTGCTAACATCTTTGGCACCTGGTGGCTCTTGCGTTCCTACAAGGAGAGCCTGTATTTCTTGCCTCTCTGGGCACTGCTGCAGAGTGCTACCGCAGGTCCCACCAGTGAAGGTGACACACGGCATCTGGCTCACCTGGCACCTCTGTGTTTCTTCATGATAATTTGAGTTTGGTTAAATCACTTTCAGTATTGTCAGCATTGAGTCGAGGTCTCAGTAGAGGCAATTTGACAGGGCTCCTTTGAGAGACAAGAGTGACACATGTTCGATTTGCAAGTTTGTGACTCTCACTTCTTTCTTTTTAAATCCTGCCTTTTCCTTTCTCTTGCCCTCTTGGCATGTATATGTGGGTTTTCCACCCTGTATAAGTTAGACGTTAAATGGTTCCTGTGCCTCTTTGATCATTATAAAAATATCCTATGAAGATACAATACTTAAATAGAATTTTTCCCTGAAAGGTAGTTGCCAGTGTGAATTGAATTAAACATAAATATATTTTCATGTTGTTACAACCTGCTCTGAGGCTTGTAAACTGTATCCCTATTTTCCTGCAGAATCCTCCTGGGTATCTTCTGGAGCCTCTGCTGCCATGAGCTTTCGGTTCAGCTCTGTTCTACTTCATTAAGCTCAACTCCTTCCCTGCCACTTCTGCGGCAAGCCCCTTCCCCAAAATCCAGGCAGCTTGGTGATCATTTTTGCAGCTGAAGAGAGATCCTTTACCAGTGGAATCCATTCCAGAGGCAACAGGAATGGATTAGCGCTACAAGGCGGTAGGTGCTGTTAAGCTCCTACTGAGTTACTTGAAAGGGGAAAGGATAGCAACTAATTAATTTTGTTGAGGAAAATTCCAGAAGAATGGGATCTAATTTTATTCTTGCCCAGATTTATTTCTCATGTGTAAGAAGGCAGTGGTTGCATTTATAAAAATATTAATCTAATGTGGATTAAACAGCTTCCATAGGCTGACTGCTTGAGGAAATACGGCAATATGATCAGAATATATTCATGGTGTGGGTTTTTAGTAGCGGTAATGATGACAAATCCTGAGGTGGCTTCTAGGCTGAAATTAAATCGTGGGCATGTCTGATACAACTGTACCATCCTAATGATTTTAGCCCCTAAACAGACATTTCATTGCCTGTTAACAGACAAATCTGTTGGCCTCAGTTGCGAACCGGGGAGGGAGATTTGAATGTGCTGGAGAGATCGGAGTAGCTGTGGCCAGGGTGGCTGCGATGTGGAAGCTTTGCAGGAGTCACTGCTGAAGTGTGTGCCCGGGAAGTCCATTGCTCTGAGACATCACTGAGACGCTGCTGGTCTGGGTTCACGGAAATAAGCCCTGCTGAAGTCTCCAATCCAAACCCGGAGCTGGCAAGCTGGGTCGTGAGCTGTGTAAGTGATTCTCTTTAGAGGGACCCCAGGCTTTGAGAGCTTCTTCCAACTATACTTGTTATTCTTAGATTGAAGAACTAATTCAGATTTCATATAGCTGTTATAGCCCCATCATCTACGTGAATTAACAAGTGTTCCTCACTAGATATGAGGATGAAATGAATTCTGCAGAGAATAGCTCCACACAGGTGCCACTTCCATCACATTATGTAAATAGCCTGTGACTAATAGAGAAGCCTATGAAATGAAATAAAAGACATCAGTCAGTGCATTTGCATGGAAACTAAGCTATATGCCAAAGGAGCCTTGTTTAAAAATGAGCAATAGTAGACAAGATAATTCCAAGGTTGTCATTATGGAGCATTTTTAAGTGGCTTATTAGCATAGAATTGAAAGGACAGTGTCATTTTATATTTATGGAGTCTCTGAGGTTCCACTAAGTACATTTGCAGTCCTCCTGACCATTTGTGGTGAGCTTTGCTATACATTTGCTGTCCTCTCAGCGTAGTATTCAAAATGATGATGAGGAAAACCAAATATTCATATGCTGAAGCAAACTTCATATATATCTAATAACTTGCCTTATCACCCACCTACAGTGATGGCCTGGGGGAAGTGGGGGATTGGAAGGAAAAAAAGTGATTCTGTGAATATCAAGGGTGATTTTTCTCCTGAAAGCCAAGTCCTGTTTTATTTCTGTTAAATAACATCTAGAATCTCAAGTAAGAACATGGCCATGTTGTATTGGTCACTCTGTGCATTTTGTGAACCAGACCCTGCTCCACACGGTCTGTGCACGTGAAACAGAAGAAGGAAGTCGAGGGAAGGAGATGCAAGGGCTAAAGGACTTGCCAAAGTTAAACCGTGATGGAGCTAGGAATTCACCTTTTGTGAGTCTCGTGATTTTGGTTAAAAGACCTCCCTGTCAGTGCTGATGTTTTGTCTTGTCCTTTTTGCTCTGCTCCACAGGCCATTTCAACCTAGAAAACGTGTCACGAATGTTTTAATACATTTCCTTGGCAGCAGGCTAGATTCATACCTAGGCTTGGAGGTGTATGTGCTATGCGCTCTGCAGGACAGGCTGTGTTTGGGTTAGTGTCTTTCTGATGGTGTTACCATCCATAATTCCTCAATATATTCCATGAAACATTTTGGAATTGAGTCTTTTAAGAAATATGCCACATGAAATGGAAGTCTTATAGTGTTCTGCTAACAACCGCAGCTATTTTTCCTTGTCCTCCCTTCTCTAACCAAGCTCTTCTGCTACTTCTGAAGTTTCCTGAACTAATTGTCACTCAGACTCTCCACACTTGTGCTATCAGTGTGTCCTGTCTCAGTTGTGCCATCTTCTGTCTTGCCTCATCTTCTGTCGCGTTGGTTAGTTCTGCTTTGTTGTGCCTACATGAGGATTGTGGTGCATTTACAACAGTGTAATGGGGACAGTGTGTGGCAACTTGTTTTTGTTTTGTTTTGTTCTTTAATTTCAAAGGATTCCAAATGCTGGGACATCCTAAATGCTGGGGCAAAGCTGCTGTGTCATCTCTCTGAAACTCTATGATATCCTTCTTGGGCAATGGACGGTATGTGCTCTTGCGAGTCTGAAGATTTATCTTCTGACAGTGCTGAACAGAGTACCTAGTGCTGCGTTCGTAACCTTGTGCCGGCATTTCTTTCAATGGAGGTGCTAATTTGTGTGTATTTCTTCTAGCCAGCCACCTTTTTTCCTAAGATATCTAAGAGTGTAATAATCTCTGAGACATTTATTCTTAATGGTTCAAATGTTCTTAGGGTCAAATGGGAAGAAACATAATGGCATAAGGTTTGTTTCTGTAGAAAAGTAGACTAAAATTGAGATGCAACTCAGATGCAAAGAGCTTGCTAAATAACTGTGATGTAACATAGATAATAAACATATTGAAATTGCCTTATATGGCCAGGCATCTAAAAGTATGAAGTTACCTGGCTTGTGGTAATTTTCATTTTTTTCTAGAATCAGGTAAGATTCAGACACTTCTTAGATGCAAAATTTATCTCCCTGAAAGTCAATTTGGGCATTTTTCAGAATTTTACCTGCTGTGGTTCAGTTTAGAGCAATGTTTATTTAGAGTTATTTTGGGATAAAATATTCCTGCCTTTCAATTGAAGCAGTTGTGATGTAACTTAAAAAAAAAAGTGAGTGTCATTTGTCGCTTGTGGTGGACCAGAGTTGGATAAAACAAAAGCATCTCATTTTCAAGACTGGAGTCTGTCCTAATAATATTTGGTTGTTTTTAACTAGTGCCATTGTTGCATCCCAGGAGTTTTTATCATGTGTGGGAATAAATACTGATAACGCAGGGAAACATGGTGAGAACATTTTGGCTTAAACAAGAAAAATAAAAGTATTTTTCTCCTATTTAGATATTGATGAATTAAAGTGCAGTAGCAAATGCTACTTTAGGAAAGAGTATGTACCTGTTAGGCCGCAAGGCAGCACTCGGAGAGCTCTTTCAGTATTTGTGCTGCAGATAAAATTTCCTGAGCTGTTGAAAGGAAATCCACTCTGACAAATTGCAAAGATTATTCAATGTATCTGCAAAAAGTCTAAGAAAACAGCATTCCAAACATGCTGATTATATTTGAGTAGAAATCATAAGGTACCGTAGTAAAAAGTTGCTCTGTCCTTCAGGCATGAATTCACTTGAAACCTCCTTGTTTTATGACCCTGTCCTTCACCAGAAAAGATGTCAACAGCATAAGCCCCAAGAAGGTTCTCTAGCTGTTTGCATCAGTTCTTGTTAAGCATTTATAACTCTGAGAATTTCCAGTGTTTTTAAGTCCTTGTCTCTTCTGGAAACAGGAAATAACTAATTTTTCCCTGAATTTTGTTTATCAAATATGTGAACATGTGAAATGCTAAGCCAGTTTCCAGAACTGTTTGTATGAGAACTGTCCTATTACAGTTATGAGCAGTAGTATTTACCAGCTGGGCAACAGAGCAGTTTTATACAGGGTACTATTTATTTGTCAGTAGGTAGGAAGAATCAAAGTGTGGAAACAGCACACAACAATGGCACTGCTTTTGCACGGGTACATAATTACCGTCAGTGATCAATGGAGCTGTCTGGTCTGTGGAATCACTTTCACAATGAATGCCATTTTTCAGGTATCTAACTCAAGTTATATGTGCTTACAGTTAAACCAATTAACCATAAAATACAAGTACATACACGGATACATTCATTTACAAGGACATTCATAAATACATTGCTCTGGTCTACGTGACCAACCCACTTGAACAAAGCTGTGATGCAGGTTTTTACATACAGAAAGCTAGAAGGGGTACCTGTATAGGAGAACTCTATCCAAATATACAGAGAAAGTCTCAGCAGTGATTTTTTTAAAAATTCCATATTTCTGCTTCCCCAGTGAAGCTCACAGCGCTCCATTAGATTACATCATGTAACAAAACTTAACACTCTAGTGAGCAAGACTGTTATAACTTTGTCTAGTTGCTATACTAATAAAACAAGGGAAAATAAATCTCTCAGCATTACCTAACACACGCAACATTTGGCCATATAATATTGTGATTTGAGTAGTCTTTAAATATTGTATATTGCACAGTTACAAATTTATCACTACCACAGCACACTGGAATTCATGACGTTTATGTATTAAAAACAAATAACCTTTTTGCGTATCTGATCCTGTTCCTATTAAAGTCAATAAACTCCTGTTGACTTGTCTGGAAATTAGAGATCAGGCTGCATATAAAGGCAGCGCCTGTAACGAGGGCATGAAGGGTGACATCTTCAAGACAAGGATGATGCTCTGTTCAGTGAGCAGTGATTTGTTGAAAGTGCAGCATTAAGAGAAGAGATACTTGATAACTGAATGCTCAGAGCAGAAATGGAGTGTCAGCACTTGATTTGAATGAAAGGCTAAGGAAGAAACAACAAGAAGAAATCAAGGCACAAGCGTTATTATTCACACTGGATTCTGAAGCAGTCTCGCTGCTCAGAGAGCTTCCAGCTGGTAACGAAGCACGCTCTTATGCCAAGAGCCAGACTGGAAAAATTGATTGCTTATCTCTGATCAGGATGTCAGGAGTAGACAACTGGTGCTCCAAAAAGCAATAGCAACCTTTTCTTGTTTAACTGTTTAATGTCACAGAAATTTACTGTCTAAGCACTCATAGGGCGAGACAGTAAAGGGAGAGGATCCCTCAGCATTCCTGACCTTCAGATGTAACGACGGCAGTTTCTGCTGGCCCACTGACCATATAATTTTGTCTAGTGTTCATCTCATGACTGTACTTAAACTGCTGAGCTCTAAAGAAGATCACTGTTAAATATGTAGGCCTTTTCTCTGTGTTTATTTCAAGTTCAGGTTTGCACACAGGGATGTTCTGTTAATGACACGTTTGCAGGATTTCACAATCTTGCTCATCTCAGAAAACTGCTAAGAGGGAAAATGAGGCAAAACTACATAGTATTTGTCAAGTTGGCTTAGGTGTAACAGGAGAGAATTTTCTAAACCTGCAGTTTTGTAATGGAAGTATTTAGACATTTGCTCCCCGGCATGAAAAGTTATACATTTACAGTGCTTCCCACTTTGGAGCCTGATGCTTAACAACATCTATGCTACAAAGCTAAGCACGCTTGGGCATGCCTACAGGATTGGGATACTGGTGTGGGAGCCACTTAGGCTCATTTCACGCGTGGGATTCAAACACTAAATACTACCTGAGATACTTGACATGACAAGAACAAAGAGTAATCTGAACTATTGTGTCTAATGTTGATGAATTGGAGTATATGTCAGGTGCTTGGGAACTGCTTTAAGCATGGGCCCTGATGCTATAAAAAGTGTATTTAAATTTAAGACAGACTGTGACAGAGGTTTGTGTTCCAAACTCTCTGAGAAAGCTCGTTGATAATCTAGCCCTTAGCAGGTATGCACTGTAGTTTGTTCAAATAGTCTGTTCCGTGAATGATCTTGTAACAGTGTTAAACAGCTTGCTGCATCGGTACTGGAATCTCCAAGAGGAGTGAAATTTTAGAATCAGATTTGCTCTCAGTTAAGCAAGTGAGATGGAGATAATTAATCACGCAGTTACCCAGGATTTGCAGCCGTGTAACAGAGAACGCACTCCATCACCTCCCCTTCCCCAGATGCGTGTACCAGCCCCTCCGGTTACGCATGCTGTGTCAGCAGCGTTGTTCACTGTGAGCTACTGCTTCATACCTGGTTAATGTCTGTTGCTCCGGACAAGCAGATGAGGTATATCAGCAATAAAGTAAAGAGAGCTCAGTAATTTAATTGACTGAGGGTTGGAAGTAATAGAAACAATACTAGGATCCTGTCAGCAGTCTGATCGTTAGCTTTTACTAAAATTTTTAGCTGTCTCCTGTTTTTCCCTCTGTGATGCACAAAGCGGGTGTTTAAGTTGCGCTTACCTGTGCACTCTGTTTCACATGCATTATATCTGACCTAATTAGAAAAAAATCTCAAATTATGTCACAGCTAATCCACATCTGTCACTCAGATCCTTGACTGCCGTGTCACTAATTCTGCTGCTCTTACCCTTGTGAGTAGCGCTGCCCTTGTGACTGCAGTGGGATCAGGCCCAGGTTTCGGCAGCTCAGCGGGGATCGGGAGGCGCCTAACGCTGAAGCCAGCTTGCGGGAGCTTGCACGGCTCTGCTCGCCAGGCTCTGCTCGCCAGGCTCCCCGGGGCAGCACCGCGGGGCTGGCGGTTGGCGCTCGTGCTGTAGGAACAGCACAAGAGAACTATGGCCCGACTACATCTTTGAAGGGCCGTATGAACGCGGCAAACAACGGTCCCTGCCAAGAGAATTTTATATCCTTGAGGTAAGTCTCATTGTACAATAAACATCAAGGAGCTGGTTGTAATCTGAACGTTAATTCTTTTTGCTTCAGTGGGATACCGGTAAATTGTTAAAATTAGAGACTAGATTAAAATGAATTTTACATACAGGTATTGAAACAAACAAGGCTGTTAGAACTCAAGAGAAGAAAGGCTTTAGTGATACAGATAGCTAATTATATTTAACTACTTTGAACAAGAGAACGTAAGTTAACTCCTAAGATGGTGAGTTGTGGGACTTAGGTGTTCTAAGCATCTTATTTAAACCACAGTTATAACCGATTATTTATGTTGGCATCACAGAGCAGATGAAGAATATATCCAGTTATTTTTTATGACCAAGTTGGAAAATTATTTTTAATATGTTTTAGTTTGAGAGAAATTGTTTTCAGTGTTACACCTCTGAGCTTCCGTGCCCTGCATCATGGAAAAAAATATTTTCCAACATAGTCCAGCAAAAATGCCTGCATCTGCCTCAAGCACGGCCTCTTGCTAAGGCAGCGATGTGGGGAAAGATATTTCTGAAATTAAAGCACAAAACTGATTTTCTGTTCAAAGAGAAACCCATAATCTGTGCAAGCAGCTGAAACAAATGAGTTACTCTGAATTTGTAGCCTGTTTGTTTGATAACGGAGGTTCCAAAAGGCCTGTTTTAAGGACTAGTGGTGAGGATAATAAAGAAATCTGTACCGGTGAGTCGGAGCAGAGCACAATGCTATTAGGAGAAACATGAAGTGCATGTTTCATCTTGAACAGTGACAAGCTGGGTGGAATTTGCAGTGCATCAAATGAGGCTGGTATTAGTCTCACTTGAAAAGAGAAATTCTAACTCTAGCCTTTTTCCTGGGGAAGGGACAATTTCTAGGCTGAACTGGTATTAAACCAAAGCAAATGATGTGCTAGGGCTGAGAAGATGATGCTGGTGGAGGCTTAGGATAACTTAGGGGTCTTCCCTTGTGTAAACCGCCTAAAAGCTGTTGTGCAGGACAACCGGATAGCTGAGATGGGACGAATGTAGGGCGGAAAAATTAGAAGGCCAGAAAACTGCCTGTGAAAAGGCTGATGAAGTTGGGAGTGCCATAGGATTCATGGTTTCCTGGGCAAAGCCAGGCATTTAGGCAGGTCAGCTGCATCGCTGGCTGGCTGGAAACATTTTTATTGGTGCTAAGGCACTATGTCAGTGACCTGAAAATTGTGGATTGAGAGTAAGATGTTAATGTTGTTGATAATCCATTGCTATTGATCTTTAAAACTCTTGTAAGTGGTTTATTAGTATTAATATGGTCATAAAGCACCTGCTGACAGTGTGCCTTTGGGAGCGTACTCCTGTTTTTGCTGAACTAAATGGCAAAAATTGCCTCCAACTTTAGCAGTAACAGGAACAAGACCTACAAAATAAGGTCACTTGCAATAAAATACAATGCTTTGGAAACTGCTGTTGTATTACTTTAGCTATTCACAGGGGCAGTATTTAATTTTAGAGATCCCTTAGATATATCAGTTTGCAGAGTTGAAAGGGCAATGTTTTCATATTCCTCTTGCGCTGCTGAGCATCTGCAGCGGTGAACTAATACTACCAAATCCTTCTGAAAATTCCTGTTGAGAAATCCATAAAAGATGGGATTGATACAAGTTGAGATCATCGCCACGAGGTGGCACAGTGTAAATGCTAGATTATGGTTACAGCTCATTAGTGCCTCATAGTTCCAGTCAAAAACAACATTGAATATATTGAGAGGCAACCAGCAAGCTGCAAAGGTCACAACAACTGATATCAACATCATATTAATCCTTTTGTTTTCACTTAGTCTGCTCACGTTCTCTCTTGTCCTATCTATTTTACCATGTCTCCTCCGGAGACATACAAATATCTTGAGATAGCAGATAAAAATAAACCCCAGTGGGAAGCAGTACTGGAAAACCAATAGACTAGTGGTAAAAATCAGTCGTTCCATAACAGATGGCCATGCTTCGATGCAAGCGACTTTGTTCTTGTAGAAGTCACTATGGAAAGATAGATGTTTGAAGGGTTCATCAGTTAATTGGTGAAATATTAAAAAAGGAATGGATATGATAAGGGAAAGCCCCCAGATGAGAATAATTCCCCAGTACGCGTGGGAAATATTAGGCTTCCAGCCACGTGGGTTCACAATTAACTGGTATCTCTCAATAGCAATAAGTACAAGTGAGAAAATGGAGACTGTGACAGATATACTTTGTGTGAAAGAGCTTATTTTACACATAGCTTCCCCAAATATCCAGTAGTCCATTAAGGTATATGCAACTGTGACAGGAATGCACACGATACAGATTAAGACATCCGATAAAGAGAGATTGGCAATCAAGATGTTTGTAACATTTTGCGCTTCTTTCTGTCTCTTTATTATAATAATCAGGCAAAGATTTCCAAAAAGCCCTACTATTGTAACTAAACTGTAAGCTGTAATAAGCAAGAATACTGCAGGGAAGGAAGGTTGACATGTATCAAAGTTTAAAAACTGAGAATAGCTGTTGTTTGAGATAGTTTGATTAGACAAAACCTCACTAGGATGCTGAATGGCTTTATCCATCATGAAGCATCTCCCAAACTGTGGACAAAACTTAGCTATAAAGATTTTGCACGTATATCTGTGTGTGTCCCTCCCCTTACTATTTGTAAGATATTTTGCTTGGAGCTTTCCAAGGCTATGATTAATATGATTCTATCTTTGTATTTGGTCTTTGTATTAGATTTGCTCAAAGTTTCACAATTGCTTACAGCAGTGAAGAATCCTGAAAAGAAAAGCAAATGGTAAAGTATTCATGTTTTTGTATAGTTATCTGTATGGGGGTTGATACTACTTTTTCTGCACTGATAGTGTTACAGAACCATAGATCTCTTTTACATAACTGACTGTGATGTATGAGAAATAGCAGTGACAGCTCTGTTTTAAGTTACATGATGATTTTCATACAAACCCGCTTTTATCAACTGCAGATAAATTTTGCTTTCTAAGACAAAATATTTTAAGATTTGTCTCAGCCAAAGATTTAGCAAGGTTTGAGGAATTTTGATGAGACAGGTCTGCTGCTTTTTTATTATCAGAAAAATGAAAAATCAGGTTCTGCCATCAAATGGCTAACTTTGGACATCACACTTATTTTTTTTTCTCTAAAACTATACAGCAATGTGATAATGAGATAATATGCAAAATCCCTCCAACTTAATTCAAAAAGATGTGTGCTTGAGCATAAGTGATATTCAACACACTTATGAATGACATGTTTATGGGAGTTTCCTTTTCTGCATATGTATACGTTAAAGATGACATGTCCTTATCACTCAGTCTAATCTGAGAAAAATGTAAGCCAAACAGAGATTGCATCTTAGTTATCCAGACAATTATTTCCTTATCAATAGTTGCCGGAGGTTGTCTTTTTTGTTTCCTTACACACCGTTCATTGTTGTAGAAGTTTGACAAATGATACCCAAAACATTTACTGTGGTTAAATGCAATATGTACTCCAGAGACGCAGAGTTGATTCGTCTTTCAGATCTAACTTAAACAGGTGTCAAGCAAAAATCTATTTTTTATAGATTATAAAATCTATATTAATTATTATCGAGATTAATATAGATATATTAATACATTCCTGTTGTTATAAAACTAATATTAATGGGAAGAATTAGGTTCAGCAGAATATCTTGATGGGTTTGAACTTAGCAGTGAGTTAAAAAGTTAATCTCAAATCAAAGGCTCACCAGCCTTCTGGCCAGAAGGAGGCTGTTTCCAACCTGGGAAAGGAGAGGGAGAAAAAAAAAAAGGATGTAAGAGTTGCTTTTAAAATTGAAAGATGGGTAAATATGTCCCCTGTGTATACACCTTTCAAAACATAACTCTTAACTCACCTTAATTCCTTTGGAAGTAGGAATTACTGGAAAATTAGCTGGAAGGAAGTCAGTTCTTCACTCCTAGTAATAAATTCCGTAGTGTGAGAGTCCTGAGGAGACAACGGGATGAAGAAGCAGTGAAAAGTTAGAGGATGCACAAGACGGGGGAGGTACCTCGTGTCATTAATAGAAATAATTTGTGCATCTGTAGAAGACTTACCAGCCTTTTTACAGAAATGACTGCCATTATTTAATCACCAAGGAATAAAAAATGTTCAGTGGCTTGCACAAGATTAAACACCAAACTCAGGGCTAAACCGAGACCTATGATTTTTGTAACTGTTTCATTACCCACAACCAACCAAAGACTTTTTCAGCCGGAGTTATATCCTGGACTGCTCTACTCTGATACTTCCGCTTGACATTGGTTTGGGTGCTTCAAATTAAGAGTCTGTGAAAAAAGCATTTGTAGGATCTACTACCATTCCAATTCTGATTAAAAATGTACTTTTCAACTGGGGCAGTCATGCTGGATTGAGGAATGACTGTATGTTTATGTGGCTATATATGACCCTGGTGTTCCAAATCAGTCACATAAATTCAAACAGTCGTATATTAGGCCCTGAAGTCGTCCTAAATAACCTAGCTGACCCTGTTAACAGCTATATTGAGGGAGTGGCATAGAAGCTTGCAGAGCCACACTGCAGAAGCTGGGAAGCCTAGTGGCTCAGGTGTCCTTCACAGGTGTCCCTACTCCTCTAGGTCAGGAATGAGAGCTGTGTCCCCTAATCTGTGTACCCCAGCTTGCGAAACCCCTCCTTGTGCTGAGTTCAGTAGAAAGAGAAGGGATTCTGAAGCCAGCGCAGTCAGACCCTGCGGGCAGAGGTGACGTGGCTGGGTGCATGAAGACCATGGCAAACAGCACCTTCAGGCAACGTATTTCCTGGAAGTCACTGTACGTTACTTTGCCTTAGAGCAGCAGTAATCGCCTGGCTGGATTTACCACACAGAAGGATGCACGTGCTGGAAGGACAAGAAGCCAATGAGTGGCAAATGTTGCACTGACATGCCTTGCTGCCTGTTCTTGGGAGTGTAAGAGTGTAAAGTCTGCCTGTCTCATCCCAAGGATGATTCTCCTCTTTGCATTGTCCATCATCCTCACCTGCCTCGCACAGATCTGAACCCTGTCCTTTAAGAAAAGACCAGGTGTTAGCAGGGGATCTGGCATGGAAACAAGATACCTTCAAAGGCAAGCTCTCCCCTTCCCTGCTTTTTATGTAAGCAGGAGAAGCTGTAGGGACTCGGAGGACATGAGGCTGAGCCAGTTTTGTATTATTTTATGCACTATTTGCTACTCTTGCTTATTTATCCATGGCTGCACGACAGGGTTTGATAGTGAGTGCAGGATGTTCTCTCCCAGGAATTCATTGTGGGTCTTGGGGCTTCTTTGGCACTTTCTACCTTTAAGGAAAGCCCCTTTACTCAGCTTCTAATCATTTCACTAAGCACATTAGCTTTAGACACACTGATCATCTACGCTGGCATTCTTTTTTCAGGAAAAAGATTAATTTCCTTTCACTATTCACTTTGTACTGCAAGCTAAAAAGTGTATTCTTTAGTACATGACATTCTGAAAGGTAATTTAAACATTTCCTTGGCAATAAAACCATTGTACCTGTCTTGTTTAAAAATCTGAAGTATTCATAGCATTAGAAAAATAAACTACACTAGTATGCACTGCAGCATGTTGAAAGACATTGTAATTCATATTGACATTTTTAAAACTGTTTATGAATTGAGATTCATAAATATTAATGGAATGAACATCCTTGAACCGCGACTGTAGCTGATGTCAGAATTGCACTGAAGTGTTTAATATGAGGACTAGTGTCTGTATTACTTACTTCAATCCCTAATCCTTGCATTTTAAATAAGATTCTCTGTCATAAATAGTGAGAGTTTACCAATATAAGAAATTACAATCCACTTAGCCTAGTGCTTTCATTCCTCTAGATACAGAAACATTACTGAATCATGTAGAAGCAAAAGAAAGTTAAAAGCATAGTTTAAAATCAAATGAGTTTTAAAAAGACTCTTTCTCTGAGCACTTTCTTACCTATTCTAAAAATAGGTAGTCCCATCCCGTCAAAATGACCAATAAATGTTTTGGTTGAAAGCATCATCTGTTAATTAAGTTCCAAGGTATTGCATAGATAAAATCTGGATGAAATTTTCCATTCAATTTTAAATGTAGGATGTACAGTATAAAATAATCCTTCAAAAGATATATTTCAGTAACTTTTTCCTTCAGGTTTATGGATTCTCTGACTTCTTACCTGATGAAAAATTCAAGTCATATCCACACTCTGTCTTTAACAAATTTTCTTTTCCCTTTTTGAGTTAATTATAAAGCCAGCAAACACATCTTCTTTGTGTATAAAAGAATCCAAACCAGAGCCATCTGCTGCTAAAGCTATATTTAAACTCTCCTTTCTTCTCTTTCTGAAACAAACCACAGTTTCACAATTTCCAACTGTGACTGAAGCCACCAGTCTGTAGAAAGGCTGCTGAGGAATAAAACCAGCTCTGGAATCCGAGAAGAGGCAAACAGCAATGAGCAGGGAGGGGAAAGGACCAGTAGTCATGGGGATGGTTTTTCCTTCTCCGTGTGTCATTCCTCCGCCCTGTCAAACACATCATCTTCCAATTGCGTTTTCAATTATCTTATCTGTTCTGTAGTGCAAATGTTTTTCTAAGAACCTATGTTGAATTTCATTTGTGTAAACATCTGCAGATGGCTGATTGCTTTTTTGACTGAGGGAGATATGAAAATACACTACAGTAAGCTGCTTAGAGCCTGCACATCCTATTAAGTGGTATCATTTGCTCTACTGCAATTAAGTTCATGATATTTCCACTATAACTTGGTATTTTAGCTTTTACTGCAGAGATATAAAAATCATGGCATATTGTACTAGCACGTGCTGAAAGGGAATTTATTGTTATTACTGTTTTTCCAAAAAAAAGTCAACACCTTTTGTAATCACTTGTTCATCAGAAAAAATTATATTTGCCTATTAAGTAACTAGTGGGGATGTTTATAGGACAGGAAAGTAACTGGCCTTTCCTAGGACGTGCTGTCTGGTACATTGCTTTTTAAATTCCTCCGTTCCTGCCCGTGGCCCTTTACTCCCCAGAATGTGTCTCCTGCTGAACCATCCTGTGCCTCTTCAGCAGGAGAAACACAGTGGCAGTAGAAAACTGTCCGGAGTCAGGATGTGTTTGGGGACAGACTCAGGAAAAGTAGATGGGGATTCCCTGATAAATTGGAGAGTGGAAACTTCCGGACAAAACATTTGAGAGAGTACTGGAGTATGTCTTACTGCTTTTGTTTTTAGAGGGAATGATTCTGAAAAGCAGTAGGATTTTGGAGATGAGTGAGACTGGTGCTGTACCTAGAGAATCAGGTGAGAGCAAATTATCTGAAAATATTGTTAACTGTAATGCTATCATATTTGTAGAGAATAGGGGTGGAAGGAATCTCTGAGCTCAGCCAATCCTCCTGCTTCTAATATATCTGTTCTTGATGTATTTGGCTAACCTGTTTTTTAAACATCAGTGGCAATCCTAGATTATGCATTCTAGTGCCTAATTTACTGTTAGGAAGATTTTCTTAATGCCTTCCCCTCAATTGCCCTCACGTTAGTTTAAGCCCATTACTTTTTATTCTAAGAGTGGTCTGTGAATTCTGAAATTTTAACCAAAATGCTATTATCAAGCCATGTGAATATACTTTTCTAAAATATTTCTAGCACTTGCTGGTTTTGATTATGTCAAAAATATTATTAAAAAAGCCTTTCCAAAGTACTTTAGAGTTTCTGCTTCTGGTTGTAGCTTAACCCAGGAAGTAAAACAAGACCTAAACCTGAAATGTGCTAGATAAGCACCAGAATAGATCATAAAAATGCATCATGTGTTTATAAAGGCTATTTCAGTAAAATTAAGTGGTGTTCGGATTCCACTTACAAATTTCAAACAAAAGTCAGGCTGCTTATTTACATAGGTCTCTGTTTCTGGTATAACATTGTATGCAAACTTTCACCTGTGGAAAGATTAAATGCACAATGTGCGATCTCATTGGTTTTACGTTTATACTAGTCTGCTGCCTTCCTCAGCTTAATTTTATTGTAAGCTGTTGTGAATTAGATCACATCTGACATCAGAGGCTTGCAAGTGTAGCTGCTCTTGGTCTGTTCATGCTTGACGTCAAAGGCATCATGTACTACGTGGAATCTGTGGCTTTGTACGAAGGGATCAAGGTTTTTGTTGTTTTCAGCCAACCTCTGTAGAGTCTGTTTGCCAAAAAGGTTAATGGATAGCAGAATTGTATTTACTTTATATAAACCATCACATTAGATCTAAATTGCTCAATGAAAGCGATGGAAAAATAGTGTGAAGCAAACTTTATATGTAATCTGATAACAAAAAATTAAAAATATTACAGATAAGACTGCAATTGGCTAAGAAGAGCCAATTTCAAGTGTGAACTTAGTAACCTCACCTTTGTGATATTTCAGCAGTTCAGAGGTAACTTTATATCTTAGGAACTTCTACAAGTTTTGATGATGGTTTTTAAGAGTTTAGATAGGGATTTCTCCCTCAGCTTACAACCCTCTCCCCCACAGCCCCCAAATCACTATACTGATTCTCCCTATGCTGAATCCCAGTCACTATCCTGATGATAAACTCATCAGAATTATTTCAATAAAAGACTGATCCTGAAGCTTTCCAGGTATGATATTCCTATTAAAGTCAATTGGAACATCATTTCCAAGCTGTACTGCAGCTGAAGGCATGACCTCAGCTTGTGTAAATGTTCCCAAGCCAGCTTTAAACTAGGTAGCAATTAGCTGTTACAAGCACAGAGCTCCAGGCAATATCATCTGAGCTAGCCAGTTTATAACTAAACTGCCTCTGTGTATATGAAGTGCAGTCTCATCTTGACTACAACAGAGGCATACTGTTCCTCTAGCTCCCAAACTATGGCATGTGGACCATGGGCAGCATGAAAGTCCAGGGTAAGTGATTGCAGGGGCCATAATAAGCAGTATTTCAAACTCTAAGTGCGTGATAAGGTTGTAGTGATCTGCAAAAGTTAGCAACAGCCTGTTGATGGAAAAATTCCCTAGCATTTTAGTCCTTTGCGGCACAGATCGTCTTTTGCTTTGCCATATACATGATTCCTTGACCAGCAGAGGCCTTTGATGAGAGCTGACCATTTTAAGCTTTTGCGAGGTTGCTTCTCCCTCTAGCTGTGCAGCAGTCTTTGCTCCTAGCTGTTTCGTCCCCCTTCTTGAGCAAGCTATATTTAGTCAGTTGTATATACACAATTTCTCAGCTTCCTAGGTGAAAGGAGTTCTTTAAAATTGGTGCCAGAGCAGCTAAAAGCTGGCTCAGGGACCTGTAATATCTCTGAAGGATCTGGAGTATTTCTTCCTAATAAGCATTAACCTTTATAGCACATCAAAGAGGCACAGAGAAATAAGCAAGAATAAATTAACTCTTCCTCTCCATTCTCACGTTGGTGGCAGATGTGCAAGTTAATGTTAGGAAGGAAAGATAACGTGCTATGATGGAGAAAAACCCAACCCCTTCAAGTTTTCCTGTTCCATGGAGTGATTAACCCCCTAACAAGCTATATTCAGCAAATAGGTTATGATTTGATCCAACTATCAACCTTTGAAAATAACTAAGTGTGCACTGTAGTTTTTTCTTCAAGATCATGCAGATAGAGAAGGATTGATGTATATGTGTCAGTTGAAACACTAATCCGTAATACACAATATATTTTTTCCTAATTGGAAAGAATTATCACAGAAATCACTCAAGTACACTAGCTGGAGTTTAAGTTTCACTCCTTTGTTTTGTGTAGTTTTACAGAATAGCATTTGCAATATCCTGGATTCTTCATTCTGGTCCTTACTTCTCAATTAGGTCATGTCTAGAATGAAAAGTCAACTGTTTTAAAATCTGCTTTAATTTTAAATTAGTTACTTATACTAGCAAATTCATTTTTTAGAATTATATCATGCCGTGAACTTTCAGCTGATTTCTGGACCTTATTCCATTGGCATAAAACTGAGATGGAGATTGATATACTCTCCGGCTGGAGGGTTAGCATCTTTATTTTTTGGGTCAGCCAAGTTAGTTTTCAGTGTTCTCACAGAAAAAGAGATATGTGAATAATTGTAGTAAGAGTGTGATTGCATTAATTCATATTTTATAATTGTTTCCACTTTCCAAACCCTGATTTGATCCTTTGTAGCCTTCTAGAACTTCTCCAACTGAAGTTTGGCTAAGCATGATCTCTGCCAAAGCATGAATTATTTGAATAGTTCTTCTGTTTTATGGGAATAGGATAATTTCTATCTCTGTTTTTTCCATACTAAAGTCTTTTTTATAATGCCACTGTGAACACCAAATCCTGCTGTTCTCATTCAGTGAAAAATTTACTGTCTTATTGTTAATTAAGAAATACTTAAATGGTCAAAACAAGATTTTTTTCCTGTTCATCTCAGTATGTTTCAATTTTCCTGCATATTTCAAACTGTAATAACAATTTGTATTTTCTGAATTAAAAATATCATTTCTAGATTGCTGTTTTGGATCTATAACACCTAGCTCCCTATACACCTCATTTTTAAATTCCTTAAATAGCATGGATGTCTCTTACAGTTAATTTCTGGCAGGCACATACTGAACTTCACAGCATAACTCCTCCTGCTGTTTTCAAACAGAGCTAAATGTCAGTCATGTAAAGGCAAGACAAAAAAATGCCCTACAGAGCTTCTGTGGAACAAGAAATGGAGGGGCCTAGGAATAGCTAGGAGAAAAAAAGCAAGTAGATTTTAATTTAACTGGAAAACACATAAAGAAAGATTGAGGGTGGCGGAATCGGAGTACTGCTGAAATTGCTGCTGGCTCCAGGTCTTCATTAGGCAAATCTTTTGATCCTGTTCTGTCTTGGACTAAGATATAGCAAAAGATCTACCCTTTCATATCTGTCTCAGCATTGCTAGATTCTTTGATACCTGGGAACTTTTTCTGACTTTTCAGACTGTATTTTTCTGTCTTAGTTTCATCCCATTACCCCAAATTATGACCAGTGTTTTTATAAACTTTTAGAGAAGAAAGGAAGTCATTACAAAACAGTGGAAAATATGGAAGAGAAGAAAAATAGAGCTTCAGAGAGGAGAGGGAGGGCAGGACTGAAGGACAAGTGGGAATGCAAGTCCAAAGGAGAGGAGGATGCAAATTAAATTCTCTGATGACTTTCCACTTCACCTTGTGCTACAAGGGTGCGTTTCTCTCTTTCAGCACACTCCCTTTAGAAAGGGCTTGGGAAGATTTTGTTCAGTGAGATGAGCTGTTGATACTACTTTCTGAAGAAATAGTTCCTGTACGTTACTCTGTTGTCACCTTCTTATTTGTAGAATACTAGAATACTTTATTTGGCAGTTTTTTATTACACATCTGAATTTTCACAGGGTAGAAATTTTCATCCTGAAGGGTGTCATGTTCAAACTCTAAGTAGGCAAAAGTCTGTCTAGTCTCTTCTTAGTGCATTTTAATGAGTTTTTGTCAATGAAAACCCCGTCCCAATCAGTGCTAATTCATGATGGTCTCAAAGTTAAGGTCACAGATTTGGTGATAAATATTTTGCCAAAAAAAGCAAGAGCTCTCTCCAGGACAGTTGTCACATGTCTTTTAAGAAGTTCTTCACACTCATAGATAGCTAAAGCAAGGGTTGAAATTGGGAAGTCTGTGCTGCTGTATATATATCAGAAATTTCTTGTTATGGACTGCAAAATTACTCTTTGCCTGGGGTGTTGATTTGGGTAGGAGTGAGGTTTCTAGAAGTCTAATGATCTCTCTCTGACATGATTAGATTAACAATCCCTGCCTGAATGTGTGTGGATCTCTGAGTGCTCTGGGAAATTATGGCCAAATCCCCTCCCCTTTCACCAGGCTTGACTCTCTCTTCTTAGTTCCCAAAGGGCCACAGGCAATTTGGAAATAACAGCTTGGAAGGTCTAAGCAGCCAATGAGATGATGAGTCCCACTGCAGACCACTTCCACCTGTGCACATCTAGAAAATTCCAAGATGAAATCCATATATAGCCAGGATGCAGTAAAATGACCTTATTACAGTCTTCAAGGAGCATAATGTCAATGCAGAACTCATTCTGCAAGCAGTCTGCACAGAGGAATCCTGTAGGTTTCCATAAGCATTCTGTCCACGGAAAGGTGAAAATAGACCTAAATGTAGAACCTTGCACTATACCAACAAAACAGGTTTACTTAAACTCGAAAAACCCAGATGATGCTCTTAAATTGTTTTTAAAAAAAGAATGCGCCTGAGATTACACCTGTAGACTAGGGAAGCCAACTACACTGATAAAAACTAGATTAAAGGGGTTGAAACAGATTAGAAGGATATGACTTTGTGTTTGTATGAGGTTTTAAATAATTGAAAGCTTTTTAACTTGTAAGGGCTATTTTTGAATTCTTAATGTCCTTCTATTGCTTCTGATGCTCTTTTCCAAAACTTTAACATTCCTTTCCTATCTTAGAGGTTTGAGCCCATTACACAGCATGACAGAAGTATATCTCTTTTGCAAATTACCAAAATTGGTCTAACAATCTCCTTAATGATTTGGTTTGTACCAGCTTTTACTGAGAATATATGGTAATATAGGAAGTCTAGTGCTGGAAAAGGACTGTTCAACTTCTACTAGTTTATGATCTCTTAAGCTGTGATGCCCTCCTGTGGTCTCTAGGTAGTATGTTTTCTAGTAGAATAAGGAGATTTTTTTAATGCCTGAAAATAATGGTTTTTTTTCTTCCTTCTAAGATTCTAACACTAACTAAAATATCACATGAAGATATTTAACATGTTGCATTATTTGTGCAATGGTTGGCCAATGTCTCTGATTTGAGATGCACGTTTTCTTTAGGTGGTGCTAAAGGTGGAGCGTTTGCCTACGTTAGAAACTTAAGCTCCTTATAAAATGAATTTTTAGTATGTAGGTTGCTACCAGCATTGCAACAATTTAATGCTGTGACTGCCCTGTGGAGAGGGGGGAAAAAATGTGTGTATTTCTTTTTAATGAAGTCTGCCTAAGAACTTTTGACTCCATAGGACAATATTATGCATTTACTCATATATAGTTAAAAAATCATTCAAAAAATAAAATGGTAGGGAAACTGTTGTAGGTGTTGGAGTGTTGTCTGTTTTAGCAGGCTTGTCACATGCACAGTGAGAGACTCATTCTTTGGTTCTCAGCTCTCACTGCTCTACTGAGATACCTGCGTATCTCATGTTTGCCACAGCTCAACACAGCTAGAAGAAAAAAGCACATTTCAGAAGCAGAGTTCATAGGAATGCTTATAGCATGTGACCTGGCACACTTAGCACATGATGGGATACCTCATCTAATACATGAGTCCTACGGGAACCAAGATGTCTGGCTGGAGTCTCCATTCTGGTTCAGATGACCTGGGAGGTATGAAGATCATCCACACCATGTGTGACATGCAGGAGCAACTGATGTTTAGCTGTCTAGGAATCCCCTTGCATCACAGCAGCTTGGTGGTAAGTGTGAGGGTGCTGTACATTTACAGTGCCTGTGGCCCTTAAAATGCAGGGGTTGAATTCTGAGAACACGATTTAGAGCAAATACATGAACTATATGAAGTCTCTGACAAGGCAATTGGGAAGGGACAGCAGACAGGAGAACACCAGGTCAAGTGAAGTTGTCTTTCTGTAATATCAGAGGAGATGTTACTATCTGAAAGAGACGTATATATATATTTTAAAGGTATTTTCCTTTTTTGTTTTCTGATCATTAATCAATCGGTCAAGAGAAGGGAAATGTGCAAATGAAGAGGAAGCATTTGCACCATATCTGAGCTGTGTCAGCTACTGCTTTTGCCTACTGATTTTCTCACCTCTTTCTTAAAGACCCTTATCTTTTCCTCCTGCTAGTAGTGACTTCTTTCTTTGATCTCTTTCTTGGCCTACTTGTCTGTCTTGTTTATGGCTGTGTCTCCCTGAAAACAAGCATTCTGTTTTCTTTGTGATCCGTTGAGGCTATAATTAACTCCTCTTAATTTTTCTTCCTCTTTTGCTGTAAATTATTGAAGGTCTATTCAAACTCTCATGGGTTGTTTTCTACATGAACAGATATTAATGTATCTTGGGAAGAGCTGCATGGTTTTTACAGTGGGTGGCAGGTAAAATATATTTTTGTGTTTCTTGTAATTGTGTGGAACTTTCACACAGCTCCTGGGGAGAAAAAGAAACTTTTTTTTTAATAGAGTAACATGATTTGTTTATTTTTTAAACCACAGATATTTCAGAGACATTATGAGCACATTCTCTTTTCTGAAAACTAGATAAAATGATTGCATCTGTTCATGCACTGAGATATAAACAAATGTCATCTTTCCCTGTCAATGGTCATCAAGCATGAACAATTAATATTTCTGTCATAAGTTGTTCTTCACAGACTTCGCTGTAACGGAAAACAACTCCTTTGAATTTAAAGGATGAAAACTTGGCCCACTGACAGAAATGAGGACAGAATTTTACTAACAGAGTTGTAGAATTAATCTCTGGAGTTGACGCCATATGAAGAGGAATAAGGAAGAACCACAGTTTACTTTGTGCTGAAATTTTCAGCCTTTTTGGACTTTGCTGGGGCTGTAGTTAACTCATTTCCTACTGAGGTCAACATTATGCTTTTATCTTTGAGTCTCCAAGGGTGCATTTTCACAGCATCTTAAGATGATCTAAGTCAGGGATGCTGCAGTTCTGCTTCCTCCCTTGTGCCAGCATTGGCACTCATGAGATCGTGCAGTGAACTCTTTCAGAAAGCTGAGGCAGCTAAAAACTAAGCACTTTTTCATTGTAGGATTATTTTTGGCTCTCTCAGTTCTCTTAAGTGGATCACTGCGTGTTTGCACCAAGTGTCAGTGCTGGCACAGAGGAAAAATCAGGATCATGTGGCTGGAGGGCAGGACAGTTTTAACCCCAACGTGGATCAGTTCAGAGTGCTGGGGAACTACATCCTGATATGATACCCAATACAAAAGTGTAATATTCAGTGTTTGCTCTTGCTGCACCTTTATAAAGGCTCCCAGGATCAGAATTGGAGAGAAGACTTATACTAGTCTCTCTGACCAAGGCACCAGGCACAGCACTGCTGTTTGTCTCTGTTGTTGCCCCTGGTAGTGAGACTTGTGATCAAGCTGGAGAAGAGAGGTTGATAATAGTGATGTGACTGAGAGGTTTGGTGCCAATGTTCTTGGAGGTATGGAGTAGCACAGACAGGCCTTTGAAAGCTAATAACTGGGATGTAAAATGGGTATTATTGATAGAGGTAAAATGACCATTTCATGGGGAACAGTGTCCTAAAAAAAAATCTTGAAAAAGTCTATGGAATTATCATCAGAGGTGAGACAAGACAGGCCTGCAATTCAGGATCCAGTGCCTGAAAAAGCAAAGAAACAGAAAGCAAGGAACAGGGCAAACAGGGAGAGACTCCCAAACTGAAGAGGAAGTAATGTGATCTGAGCAGGCCCCACAGTATATAGGTATATACTTAACAGAGGGAAAGGTGAGGTGAGTGCTCTAAGTATGGATGCTTTAATACCTCATGAGGTTTTCAGGGTTGCACACACTTGTGTGTGTTAGATTATGTGTGGTCTATTTATCAGAAGTAGATTGTCTTACTGTCCACACTCAGACTTGTATCTTATTGTAGGGATAATGAACAAAGGAAGAAGCTACCTGAGGAGGCTGTGAAATTGCCTTCGCTGAAGGCTTTCAAAACACACTTGGCAGGTACCTGCGAAGGCTGCTTAGGGAAGGCAGAGGGGGATGCACCAGGAGAGGGAGCATGGATGGGGGAGGCTTATGTTCAAGTGGCAGCATCAGCGGCCAGACACACAGAACACCAAATCGCATCGGTGTCACTCCTGGACCTGCACTTGGGCAGAAAAGGAACAGGGGAATGAAGTGGAAAGAACAAATTAGAAGAGGTTGCTTGAGCTTATAAAGGAATACCACATGTGAAGGCTATGTAACTGAATTAATTACTAGGGCATACTGTAAACAAGAAGAGAAGAGGACTAGGTTAAGGTCTGTTTCAGAAACCTCGTGGTGCAGCCACTAATGTTCCTGATAAAACATGAGCTGCCCTTTTCACCTTCAAGAAGAGAAAACATCACCCCCAAAGTGATTCTCGGCTCCCAGATAATTTGCAATGTAAACTCCGGTAGGTTTAAAAATCTTGTTTCTAATGAAAAATTCAGTATGTTGAAAATCATGCCACAAATCTGAGGCTAGCAATGTTTAATGGACTGTTAAAGTAAAGCATCAAAAGTGAATGTATGTTAGTGGTTTCATAGGTTTTGCACACCCTGGAGTTCTAATTATTTATCTTAGAAAATACCTCCCATTGGAGCTAAGGAGAGATTTAAGGGTGAGAAGATGATGCAGTGATAGGGTTGGAAAGAGGACTGGAAAATGCGGGAGGAAACACTAGTAGGAAAAGTGAGAGCGAAGCTGCAGGAGGCAACAGGGACTGGTAGCACTTTGGAAAGGGAAGTGAGAATGAACACAAAAGAGGGAAGAAGAGCCAGCTAGCTGCGGAGAGGGAGTAGATGGGAACAGATTAAAAGGGAACGGGAAAAAAAGAATCTGAGGAGGGGAGTCACCCCCACTCATAAAAATATGATTTCCGTGTTGCCTTAAAGCCAGGAAAAGCGGCCAGCCACGGGAAATGAAGGTGAAACGCTTGGGCTGGCAAAGGTGAAGAGAAGAGTGCACGCAGGAGGTAAGGGCAGTGCAGTCCGCGCCGGTTTCCAGTCAGGCGCTTCCCGGCCTCAGCGCGGCGGCCGCGGCGCCCCCTGCTCCCGCCCGGCCCCAGCGGCCCCGCGCGCAGGGGGGAACCGCCGGGCCCGGTTCACAGCGGCCGAGGAGCGGGACACGGCAGCGACAAGGGGCCGGGAGGCCCCGGGGAGCGGGAGGAGCTGGCCGGCGCGTCAAATCCTCCTTCCCGCGCCCCTCGGGCTCGGAACAACAGCGAGGCCCTGCGCGGAGGGGGGCGATGCATAAGGGCGTGCGGGGGGTGCTTGAAGGGGGTGTCGGCGCCCAGCGCCCAGGCCGCGGTGCGGGGAAATCCCCCTCCGCGGTGAGGCGGGGACTCGGTACATGCCGGGAGCTGCGGGGGCGGGCCGGGCGCCCCTCCCCGCGAGGGCCCGGGGCCGCCTCCCGGCCCGCTGCGCGGCGGGGGCGGGGCAGGAGGCGAGGGGCTAGCGGAACGGCCGCCTAACGGTCAGCGTTTCAAATGAGCCCGCGCGAGCTGCCAGGAGACCCCCGCGGCTCGCTCCCCCCGCCCGCGGGGGCGGGGCCGCCGGGGAGAAAGCGCGCGGCTGGGAAAGAGGCGGCCCATTGGCTCGCGTCCGCTGGGTTGACGCATTGGCGCAGCCGGGCCCGGCCCCTCCCCCTTCTCTCGGCGCGAGCAGCGGGTGGTGTGCGTCGCCGGCCGTTACGGGGGAATTCTATTGGCTAGCCAGGACGTCAGTTACTGGCGGACGCCTGCCCTTTTCTCGGCTTTTGCCGACGCGCGGCGGAGGTCGCGCCCTCCGATTAGGCTCCGCGCTCGTCAATCACGGCCGGAGCCCCGCCCCCATAGGTGAGTCGCGGACGGCAACGGCGGCCCGCTCTCATTGGGTGCGAGAGCGCTGGGGGCGTGCGCTGCGGCGGCGCGGCGGGCGGGGCTCCCAGCGTCCCCTTTGTGTGGGCACCAGTCGCCGGCCGAGCTCTTGAGGAGTAGCAGCCGCCATTTTGTGCGTGTCTGTGTTTTCCCCCCACCCCCCGCCCCCCTTTTCTGTGGGAGCAGCGGCAGCCGGGACGCCCCATCTCTTCCGCTGGTAAGGTGAGGCGAAGCGAAGGCTTTGGGCCAGGCCGAGGGCGAAATCGCTGGCGGCTGCTGGCTGCCGTGAAGTCGCGCTGCTCGCAGCGAGAGAGGGGGAAGAAGAAGCCGACGGCGAAGGGGAAAAAAAACCTTCAGAGCTGCCCCCCAACAGGAGGAGGAGTCTCGGCGCCAGGCCTAGGCGCAGCCCCGGCACCGGCGGCAGCATGGAGAACTCGCAGCTATGCAAGCTGTTCATCGGCGGCCTGAACGTGCAGACCACGGAGGCCGGGCTGCGGGAGCACTTCGCGGCCTACGGTACCCTCACCGACTGCGTGGTCGTGCTCAACCCGCAGACCAAGCGCTCCCGCTGCTTCGGCTTCGTCACCTACTCGGCGGTGGAGGAGGCCGACGCCGCCATGGCCGCCTCCCCCCACGCTGTGGACGGCAACGCGGTGGAGCTGAAGCGGGCCGTGTCCCGCGAGGACTCGGCCAAACCCGGGGCCCACGCTAAGGTGAAGAAGCTCTTTGTGGGCGGCCTCAAGGGGGACGTGGGCGAAGGGGACCTGGTGCAGCATTTCAGCCAGTTCGGCCCCGTGGAGAAGGCCGAGATCATCGCCGACAAACAGAGCGGGAAGAAGCGCGGCTTCGGCTTCGTCTATTTCCAGAACCACGACGCTGCCGACAAGGCTGCCGTGGTCAAGTTCCACCCGATCCAGGGCCATCGCGTGGAGGTCAAGAAGGCCGTGCCCAAGGAGGACATCCAGTCGGGCGGGGGAGGCGGCGGCGGCGGCTCTTCGAGGCCTTCCCGGGGAGGCAGAGGCGGAGGAAGGGGACGGGGCGGCGGCGGATCCGGCAACCGGGATCACAACGGCCTTTCCAAAGGAGGCGGCGGTTACAATAGCTACGGCGGCTACGGCGGAGGAGGCGGCGGCGGCGGCGGTTACGGCTCCTACGGCAGCGGCTCCTACGGAGGAGGTGGCGGAGGTGGAGGCGGCGACTACGGCAACGGGTACGGCGGGTTCGGCAGCTACAGCCAGCACCAGTCCTCCTACGGCCCCATGAAGAGCGGCGGAGGAGGTGGAGGAGGGGGCGGCAACTGGGGGGGCCGCAGTAACAGTGGACCGTACAGAGGAGGCTACGGTGGGGGAGGGTATGGGGGCGGCTCTTTCTAAGTTGGAGCGCCCATACCCACTGGGGGTGGCATGGAGAGCCCTCCCTTTGATACGGGGCAGCTTCTAAATGGTTTCTCCCCTCATTCGCCGAAGGGCAGCTCCTTTTAAATGCCTCCCTGCTGTGGGAGCAGCTCCTAAATGCCCCCTGGGGGTCGCCTCTGCTGCCTGTGCCACTTCTTTCTCTCTGAAGATGGACTGGGCCCCACATACACATACTTTGTGTTACAGTCATTGATGGACTCTATTTTTTTATTATTACTTGGACCTTGGTCGTTTTTATACTAGCAACGAAAAATGTCTTGTTTTAATTTGTTTTTTGGGGTATGGGGGGGGGGAAGTGTCTTGCTGATCTGGAGTAAAAACTGGGGAGGGTTATGGGGGAATTTTCTTTGTTGTAAGGACTCGATACCTGGCTACTACATTTTTTTCTACAAAATCTACTCGGATCCCATGACTGAAATTAACATTTCTGTAAAGGAGGAAAAAATCGTTTTTACGTTTTTTATTTTTTAAATAAATCATTGTGTTCATTGACCTTTACATGTCTAATTTTTTTTCCTAGGATCCATTCCGTACGGTTTAAGGCTTTTCTGGGTTTGAAACAAGTGTTCCTCTGCTTTAAAATCTCTATGTATTTAGAGTAAATATTTTATTGCCAGTAAAGGTCCTAATTGACTTTTTTGCTACCCCCCTAGTGGATTTATTGGTTTTCAAACACTTGACAGAGAAATTTTTGAAGTACTAATCCGTGGATGTGGTCTGTTTTTTAAATCTCGTTCTCACTTATGCAGTTTGTGTGCATCCACCATCTTGTACTAGGCAGTTTGACGTGCTGACATGGTTGGTCAATTTTTTCTATAGGACTTTTCCATCAACGTATGTACTGTGTAGTTTTGAAGAAATAGTTTGTGTTAAGCATGTGCTTCATTCATATAAAATGTTCAGAATTTCCGATTGCTTAGTTTCAAGTCCTCTTATTGGTTTGTCTGTATATGATTCCTTACAGGAAAGGGTCAACATTTATCCCTTCTATTAAATGCATACTTGTTTTCATAGTACCGGGTTAACAGACTTCACTCTGAACTATTGTCCTTCATTAAAGTTCCCCGAGAATCTCTTGCAGCACCATCTACTGGCAGGATGGCAGAACCATTGCTGTAGGCTTTATTACAGCAAAGTAAAATTGGTTTGCTAACAATTGTTCTAGATTTTTGAAAGCTTTTTTATGCCATTAGATGACTGGTGCAGAATGAAATGAAATCTGCATGTGAATAAAGATGGGCTCCATGAGTATTGACTGAAAAAAGAAATGGATTTGCAATACTTGCCTCAGCACGTTTTTTTGGATCTTTTGCTTTTTTTTTAATAATTACAATTGCCCATATTTCAAAAAGTGATAATCTAAACTGTTTGGGCAAAGTGCTATGATAAATGAGCCAGCTAAGTGTACCAGTAACATAGGTGCCAGTTGTAAAGCAAAAATATCTGTGTAGTCTGCTTGATTAACAAATGTATATTTGTAGCCCTTTCACGCAATAGAATTAAAGTTTGTTGTTTATTAAAAATCATAATGTTTTAGGGGAAAACTGCCTTCCTGCATAGAAATATAGAATAGCAACGTTTATGGGTTTATGGATATCAAATAAAGAATTGAATTCCTTACATGCTTGAGTGAGAGTATGTATGATATGGGGCATGGATTAAAACGTAAAAAGTTATTTTGACTTCAGGTTTCTAAGCACTTAGTTTTTAATGCTGATGCTTTATGGGACTTCATCTGGAAAGCTGATCTGTGGTCCAGATATGCAAGATCCTAGGCATATAACTCCCACTGATTCCAGTGGAAAGTGAATGTCTAAGGCTTGTGCCTCTGGGCTGTAGAATTTCACATGAAACTTCAATGTGTTCTCAGTCTTTTATGTAAGTCTTAACTTGACACTGATTTTAGTTGAAATGAGTCTCTGTGTTGCTATTAGAAATAAAACTAGTGTCAACTAAATTCACTACCTGCTTAAGCTTAAATAAACAGGGACAGCTTTTTGATACCTTCAAGATTTAAGCTGTAAGAGCCAAGTTTCCTCTTGGTTGTGATAACTCGTGGCTCTTAAATAGTGAAACTGGTTCTCTCTGGCCTAGCTTTTGCAAATAGGTTCCAAGTAACTTGCTGTTTGATCTTCTATTGTATTTTTTTAATCTAAAAACTTGTTAGCCTCTGTTGTGAACCAGTGTCACTGATAACTTGTTGAAAGTGCAAGTCACTTCAAAGAAGTATTTGTGAAATGTTGCGCTTGGTGAACTACCAGCTCTCATCAGTGGAGAGCTTCAGGTAGTTGGCTTTATTTCAGATCACTGAGCTTGAAGTTTTTTGTTATCCTTACAATTTAAAGACATGTTGGACAGTCCATCCTTGGATTTCAAGTGAAAGCACAGCTTTCCATTTTATTCAAACAACTACTAAGTTCCAGGCCTTGTATTAGTTTAGGCATATGATTTAGGCCCTTGCATGGATGGGTCGTCTTAACCTTATCAAGGGACAACCTGGTTTTGAAAGATGCAGTTAAAATCACTTCTGTGATGTGGCTTGTCATTTGAGTTTGAGGAAAAGATTTGCACACAAATCAGACTTCATGTGTGAACTCTTAACTGTTTTGCCAAGTTATTGCTTGGTTTTGAGAACTGTTATACTGAAGCATACTATTTGATTACCTGTACATAACAGTCCTCTTGTAGGACTACTGTCTTACAGAATAAAGAGTGGATCCCAGAAATTGCACCTATATTTGAGAGGGGTATGCTATCTAATTTATGTCTTTAAAGTTTGTCATCTGTGTAATTTTCTAAGGTTTCCTCTGAAGTGCTCTGTGGCAAGTGTCTCGGGTAATTGGGATTGGCTCTACTCTGAGCTCCTCTCTCTAGGGAAAAAGAACTTTTTTGTGACAATGCAGGTGCCTTTTCAGAGGCTTGCGTAAATGTTTGTTCAGTGAGGGCCAGTAGTGATAGGCTGTACCATGGAATATAAAAAGATGCAAGTCCATATTGGATAGTATTAAAATGGCAATGATTTAAATAATCTTTTTGGATATATGCCTGTTTGTGGGACAGTTCCTAGCGAATGGAAAAGATTTGTTGCTAAAGCCTTGTTTACATGTTTAATGACATTTTGTAGTTTTCTGACCCCCAGGGTGTGTGTGGAAGAGTTAAGATTAAGTGAAGTCTATAGCTGACATGTAAATAAGTTTTAGACTGCAAAGTCCCTCTGGGATGGTCTTATGGAGAGAGAAGTAAAGTAGCTTTAGTTTGCTGTTCTTTATTTTGTAGTTATTACTGGAGCATAGATGTCTGAAATCATTTAAAAAGTTTAATGGCCTCCTGTTCAGTAATGAGTGAAGTACTGTGTTAGTTTCACCTGTGAGAAATAGGAAGTGAGAAAAATTAGTGTATTTTTCAGGTTCAATAAAGAAAGTAAAAGTGCAGTAGTTCTCTTAAAGTGGATTTTTTTGTCATGATCTTCTGCATGAACAAAAACAAATTCCCCAAGACAAAGCTCTATAGAGACTATACTACCATAGTCTAGCTTCGTGTGTTAAGTGATGCGCAGTATTTTCTTTAATAATAGAATAAGCAGGAGTACTCATATCTACCCCAGACACTCATCTGTTCTTAGTCCTGCTTCATGTGACTTGTAAATTTTATTTGACTAATAAAATTAGTCTAACATACGCTTTTATAGTACCAGTGACTACTGTATTAAAAAGAAACATGCTAAACACCTCTACACTTAATGAATCGATAACTGCACAAATCAACGGAAGGACATCTCATTTGTTTATTTTAATATTAAGTGATGGAAAGGTAGTTCAGAACAGAAGCGACAGTTGAAACTGCTTCGATGGCAGTAAAAACTGCGGATCACTGACACTGTATTACAACTGTGATAGATTTCAAAAATAAAAAGCTGCGTCTTGCCCTTCAGACTAGTGTAATATCCTGAAGTGGATGATGTTTACCATAGGGAATTGAGCAACCTCTCAGGTTCGCGTTGTGTTCTGAAATCGTTGCAAGCAGTGCCGCTGCAGGGCTAGCTCCTGCATTCCCTGGGACCTGTTAGGAGGCCAACAGTGTGCACAGCGGGGGCAATATTGGGAGATGTCCTTGAACTGTCAGATACTTTTTGCCTGCAGTGGCCTTGAAAATGAGTGAAGCTGAAATATTTAAGACAGAAGTGTAATTTACAGTTGCTAACTGCTTTACTGTATTCTTTTCCCCCACCAGCTTAGATTCCTTTGGTAAAGCAAATTTTGCTTTCATTTTTAGAGTTCAAAGATCTAAATGGAGAGTGTAGATCAGAACACTGGTTTATTATCCTACCCTGTCAGCTGATACTATTGTCACAATATAATGGCATTCCTATTGCTGCTGAAGGGTTTAATGCTGAGCGGTGCTGAGGACCCTCACCTCCTGTTTAAGTCTGAAAATAGAGCAGCTTCTTTTTTTCTATGTATCTCAGAATGTGCTTTCTAAAAATGCAAAAGTTTGATTTAAATTGTTAATTAATCCCCCAAAATAAAACTTGAGGACACACTTCTGATGTGTACACAATAGATGAAAATGCGGTACATTTTTGTGGAAACAGGGTTTTGCTACTACAGTCTGTGAGATGCCTGGTTTTCTAATAAGAGGTAGCTTACTTGAGTTTAAAAGGGATTGCTTGTCCTGTAGTTGTTCTGATGGTTAAAATTTATCACATAATCAGCGGTTTGTACCACATTTATGTTGTATAAATTTTGTTACAGACCTCTGCTGTCTAAGCTATCAAATAGGAAGAAGGCCTTTCCAGTGTGTTTATTAAAGTATGTATATACAAAATACCTTGGATTAATATTAGTTGATGATTTAAAAAGTAACCTAAAAATTTCAGTCTTTCACCTTAACCATAGCTGCAGTTTACAAAACAATGGCTTATTTAATCTTTTTTGCATAATTAATTCCATGATCCAGTGTATCCATCTCTTAAAGATGTGTTTTTTGCTTATTTTTGTATTTCTTAAATGAATAAAACAATTACATCTGTGCTTAGTTTTAAAATGGATTTCACAATACAAGAGCATTATAAGGAGCTTTGAGCCAGCCTGAAAAAGCACTATTTGCTTTTGTTGATGGGTTTCCTGTTGAAGTATTATTCCTTTTGTTATTTTTGGTACGCACATGTGTATGCATGCACCCCCTCTACTTCTGCTTACTTGGAATGAATATTTATTCCTGCTGCAATGTAAGTACTACACATCTGAAACTAGTCAATATTATTTTTTATAAAGCAAAATGACAGGCTTTCTGCAATACATCTTCACCTAAGAATTTTCTATTGCTTGTTGTATGCTAGGACTTTCAGAGGAGCTGATGGAGTTGGATGCTTTCCTCCTTGATGTTCCTTTGACAAATCCTAATCTTAATTTTTCTGCCTTCTCTGCACTCAGAACTCTGTTCAATTTCTATATTATATGCAGGGGGAGGAAATGTATAGTCGCTTTTGAACTGACATCTCTGTATGGTTCTAGAAGTGTCTTGATCATACCTCTACCCCCCTAAAAACATCTAACCCGTCTCATGGGAGAATAGAGACGTGGGAAAGTGTAGCAGGAATATTGAAGGAGCAAGGGCTGTAAAGAGGATTGGTACAGAAGAGAGGCATTCTTCAGATTCTTTTATTTCCTGAAGTTCTCCTGTCTACTGAATAGACTGGACTTCTCTCAGTTAAGAAGATGGGACATTTCAGGTCCCTAGGCTGTAGCAAAAAATTTTAGCATAGAAAATAAAATCCAAGTACTAGTTTCTGTTGATGTTTCAATCTGTGCCAGTAGGAGTCCTAAACAAAAAGCTGCAACATTTTGCTGATAAATACTCTCTGCGGCTGATCTTGGTGTAAATTCTTTTACTAAAGGTCCATACCATAAATCTGTAGTATTGCTATTGCTATTACAGAAAATATTAAGCTTAGAGCCCTGGATATTCTCAGATTGTCAGTTATCCAAGTAACCAAAGCTCCTTAACTTTGAAAACTTGATGTCAAGCCCAGTTAGACTAATAATGCCATCTGTCTGAGACATCTGGATATTAACCTTTTTAGTCTGATGCATGTAATTTCATTCCTGGATGCTTTCACAAATGGAAAATGCATAAATTTGCTAACAACTGCTTTTTCTCAAAAAATTTCAAGCTATAATATGTAGAATTAGGTAAAATTTTGATACATACTACATTCGTTAAAATAATTTTTTTTTCATGCGTAATGCAGTAAGGAATCAATACCAATTTAGAAAGGGATTACATTTCTAGCTGCAAATGTGGTAAGAGCACATTTGCTCACTACCATCAAAGTACAAATCACTGAAGAACACTGCAGAAACTCTTTAGAAGCAGAGTCACTTGAATCTGAAACTATCTCAGTTGTTCAAATGTTACTTTATACCAAGCCATTGCTAATTAGTTTTATGTCTCATAGAAGTCCGGGACTCACTGGAAATACTGTTTCGTATTGAAGGGCATAGCTAAGCCTCACATTTTAAAAACATGCGGTTGGTCTGTAATCCAGTCAGTTCAAAAGATGAGTAACGTTTCAGTCACTTCTGTCATTTCTGTAACTTTTGTTGCTTTCTGCAGTTTCACATATGTCTTTTTCTCTTTTGTAAGAAGTTCTGCTTTCCACGAAATCCTGGAGAGAGGAAGCATGAGTCTAATGACTGCAGGCACTGGCTTGGAAGAAGAAAGATCAGGAGACCCGTCCTTGTTCCAGTATGGACTTCCAGTATGGACAAAATGCACAAGTAGGCTTTGGGACTAGAGATTCATGCTCTTTTTCGTTGCTCTCTTTCTCTCTTCTTTCTTTCATCTTGTTTTCTTTACTGCACGCTAACAGCGCGTCGGTGGAAGGCTGCCTTCTCCCGAACACCCGCGCTGCCGAACGATTTACAAGGCTGTGGGCAGGGCATGGCCCTGGCGGGAGTCCGTGCTTACCTAGCTATTGTATAAAAGCACAGCGCTATCGGCTGTGTTTGGAAATAACTTACTCCCGTTTCATTCTTCAGGTACCCTCCCTTTAAAATGGATCTCCTCAGGTTTCAGGCTGTGAGTCTTGATTGTGCCTAAATCTGGGTTATTAGGCAATGCCGTCGCCCGTTAAAGGGACTGAAAATACATACAATACGTGGTGCTCCTTCATGTTCCTTATTGGCGCTGCTCAGCACGGTGGATGCTGTAAATCTCTCGTGAAGCTTCTCACCGTCTTTGGGTGTGTTGGCTCAGGGTGGCAGATTTCATGTAGGCATCTCCAAGTTAAGCACTGCAATGTTAAATCCTTGTCTGAATGTGGTCTGTAGCGTTTGAAGAGACCTTTGTCCTCTCTGGCTGCTCCCTGGCTGGGTATGGTTGCAGAGGCTTGTAAGGTTTCTGATCCGAGTTTTGCAGTCATCTCTGCGTGGTTTTTTTGTGTCTAGTCCTTGGCTGTGTATTTTCATTTGTGCTTGTTGAATTGTATTCCTTCCACCACTGCTGGAATAAAGTCCCTGTTATTGAAGGGAGCTCCTTTGAGTCCTGTCCTGTCCTGTTTGCAAGTTCAGGACTTCACAAACTCTTTTTCTGTAATTCTATCTTATGGAAGTTGCTACTGGGGTTTTCTTTTACTTGCCCAGCACCACCTAGAATCTGGGTTTCTGTTCTGAGGTATCCCATTGCTTTTAAAGCCTCTTTGATGAATGAGCTTGGCGATGAATAGTCACCACGTGTGTTATGCTGGGCTTGTGTGTAGCTGGTGGCAGTGGGAAGCTCTTGTTTTCCATGGACTTGGAAGCCAGGTGAGAGGGAATTGAGAAATGTTCCTCTGGAAGGACAGTTGGGAAGGCAGTGCTGGGCTCGTTTTATTGCTAGTGCTGCTGTAGGCCAAAAGTATTGCCAAGAGCTGGTGCCCCGTATTATCTAGTGTGTTCCTTAACGTGTGTTTTCTTTCTCTCTCACAGAGTGCACCTCTGGGTGGAGAGAGAGGATGAGAAAGCTGAGCCCTGAAAAGCATACCGCCAAGGCTTGGTAAGTGAACAGAAACTCAAGACCGCAAGAGAGCGACCCAAACCCCTGACATGCAGTTCCCTCTACATAAATTGAGCAGAAAAAAGTAATTGTCCAGAAAATACTGAGCGGGATAACCAAGGGCATTTCATTATCTGTCAGTATACGTGCTGCATGAGGCAGTATTTTTTTTTGTTCAAATCAGATGCCTATGGGAAACACTCTTACCTAAGCTTGCGTGTGTGGCATCTATGCAGTTTACTCATTCATGTTAATGTTGCAGCATATTGTGTTATGGTATCAGAGTGATGGACTGGGTTTATTAGCTTTTGCAAAGAACAAAAAAATGAAATGTTTAAAAAAAATTTAGAGAGTGAGGCAATGAGTATACAAGAGGTAACAGGACATAGATCTTGAATTCATATAGGTTTGTTTATCCTAGTCTCAGAGGATACAAATGCTAATTAAGCCATATAGCATCTTTATGAAGCGTATGGGTAGTTTCCCCCTATTACAGATTGTAATGGTGGAAACATTAGGGGATACATTAAAAAAATACATTAAAATGACATTTTAACATTTAAGTAAAATTTGGAAAAAACATTTTGGGCCATAGCCTAAACTTTTGCCCAAGTTCATGTGTTTTGCCTGAATGAGAGAACTGGACACTTCAGTAGGTGCAGAAATGGGAGAAGCTTGGAGTCAGAAACTAGGAAACATGAGGCAGAATGACTTGGTAGACTTTAGCCCATCTGAATACCGGCCTTTTCTTTTTTTTTTTTTTTTTTTTTTTGGTTAACCTTTGTTCAAGTGTTCACAAAACTTGTTTTTACAGCTTTCTTCCTGAATGTTAATTTTTCTTTCTGAGCGCTCATTTCTGAACTATAAGATATGTCTGAAAATCTTCCAGCAAGTTTCTGATGCATATGTAACATGACTACGGGGCAGGAAGTTTGTGCTGCTGACATAGCTGGCTGCCGGTGACATCAATTGCTTATGTTACAGGAAAAAGTAAGAGGAGGAGCAGGAAGAGCATTTCCAGCTTATCTGTTACTGCTGTGGAGGGTGAGCAGTATAATGACTTATGCCCCAGAAATCCCAGCCTGGGGGCTGAGATGGCCATTTGTGCTCCTTCTAAAGTTGGTAAGGTTACGATGGAACTGCTGGAGGAAAAACACCGTTTTTATAGGGATGATGGTCCATTTTAAAGTTTAAGGGAAAACATATTTCCTCATGCCTAGTTTGGCTGGCCTGTGGAAAAGAGGAGTGTAAAAATTGCACATCTACCACCAGAGGGCAACAGTCTCAGAGGCTGGAAATCGCGATTTCTGCGGCACCTCTGCTTGGGGAGCAGGACCCCTCGCCTGGCTCCCAGGGTCTCCTTGCAGGCGGCCGGGAGGGGATCGGTGCTGGTGTGGACACTCCAGCCCTCTGTCCTGGCAAAACCCAGTGCTTCAGAAACCATTAGTTCGGTGGGAGTTTCACCTTTAACTTCAGCTGTCAACACACGGCTGATTGCAGATCTGTGACGGTTCCTACCTAGAGGGTCTCCCAGGCCCTTGTTTTGAGTGCTGTGGAAAATTGGATCCCTCTGAATTACCATAATCCTAAATTTTAGCTGCTGTTTTAGTTTTGTTGGTCATGTGAAAGAAAGCAAGGAGGTATGACATGCTCTAAATTCTTCCAGTGTGTATTATCGATGGACAGTGGTATGCTAGGAATCTCATAAAATGAAGAAAGAGTAATCCAGTTAAAAACAATAGCTTTGCTTTTTGATATTTGAAAGCAGATACCCTTAGGACTTCTCTTCCAAAGTGCCTGGCCCTCGCAGTTGCGTTAGGAGTCAGCACTGCATTCAGAGCATCAGCTCCAAGTGACTTCAGTTAGCCCCTGAAATATTGAGACATCAATCTCAGGTGATACCTTTCATGATTTTTCTTATATTATTTTTCTTAGTGGTCCCTTTCCCAGAAAACTTATGGTCTAAATTCAGAGCTATCTAAATGAATGCTTACTGCACTGAATTAGAGTCACAGAATAATTTTGGTCGGAAGAAACCTGTGGAGGTTATAGGGTCCAACCCCCCACTCAAAGCAGGGCCGACGTCAAAGTTAGATCAGGTTGCTCTCTTGGACAAAGATTAAAAAAAAAATTTTTTTTAAACAAAACGAAAAATAACCTAAGCTGAGAAGATGCAGACCTGGCAGCTTACATGTCGGGTTCAAACGTAGTGTTTTATGCACGCCTTTCAGAGCTCCTCAATGCAGAACCCACAGTTTGTTTCAGAAGGGTTAATAATTTTGTGGAGGGGATTGTACAACTAAGAAGGAGAGCTGGTAAAGATAGGAAGTTATGTTTATGATGTAGATCCCTGGAAAATGGTATATTGGTATAACTATGGGCAGTGAAGGGTTACTGAATCACTGTTTGCACTGTATTTAAGCCATATGAATCCTGTGATTTGTAGCTCTTGCAGGACCAGGAAAGTTTTTTCTTCTTGATGCATAGTTTGGTTTCTGTTGGGTTTTGGGGAAGGGATTCCTTCTGGCTTCTGCTGGAGCTCTGGAGATTGATAGGGTGTTAGGGATGTATTGATGGTATTCACAGAATTAAATGCTCAAAAGCAGTCCATGTGCTCTACTGACAAATTCAGGGTTAAACCCATTGCCAGACTTGGGCCGGGAGGGAATTTTGGATCGGATTGGCAGGGACTGTTTGTATTCTCTCCCTTCCTGGCATTTTTATTGAAGAAATTCCCTGCTGTTGTAGGGACACTAGCAATGCTTTGATCTTTCCTAATCTACCCTATGGCTTGTTAGAGTTGTGGGGTTTGGTCTGCTACTGTAGATCTGAAGATTTTTACAGGAATCTGGAAAGCTTTTGGTGGGCTGATTGGAGTGGATATTCTGTGCACCTTTCTAAACTGAGTATCTGTTACATGTCTGAGAGGAGACTGGATGTCTGAGTAGTCCTAAATTCCTAGTATTAGGAGTTTTTGAAATAGCCTGGAAAAATTCCCTTCATCAAGTGCTAATAATTCCTTTTAACAAGCTTCCTTTTCAAGGTATCAATCTTTGCTCTTAAAAAAAAGCAAGAGATTTTTGTAGTGGGGTTGTTAGCCAGTCATGATTATTTTGCAAGGCTCCTATAATTTCTTATTTCTGGAACATGCCTTTGGCTCATCTCAAGAGTGACTATTCACTGGTTTGCTCTTGTCTCTCGCTAGGATTTAACTTCCCATGGTTACTATAGACATTTATAGAATACAATGGTACGTACGCCTGGTGGGCGAAGCACGTAATAAGGTATTCTGGTTTAGTTCAATCGATGTGCCTGGTTCCCAGGGCTAGGTTGACTGAAGTATAGATTTTTATGGTGAAACGTGAATGTTTTGTTATTTAAAAACTATGTGGTAATAAAAATACACAGGTACTTGGCAGCAAATTCAGGACGTGCTCTTGCGCCTGCACTTGTTATGATTATTGAGGGACTTATTCGATGGAAGCAAGTTTCAGCCCTCATTTTCTAAACAGATTGCTACTATTTTTAGTGTAGTTACTTTTGCTCTGGCTTGAAGTCTTGTGTCTCACAGTTTTGCACGTTGTGCATCAAGAGTGCATGACTGAATGGACACTTGGGAAGTACGTGAGGGTCTGGATGTGCTAAACTGATTGATTTAGCAGGATTCTCAAAGGGAAAATGCAGGAATCGTTCCCGTCTGCCTTCTCCCGAATGCTGCGTGAGGTTTGGCTTTGTTGCTTTATCCGTTGTCTTCTCTGTTATTCCCCATGCAACTTTATCAAAGTCCTTAAACTTCCAGGTGTTTTAAATGTTCTTATCTGAAGAATGGGGCTGATGACCAGTTAATATCCTCATGAGGAAGGTGCAATAGAATTTATTAAATCATTAATGCTGATACATTTTAAAAGATGTAAGAAACTGAAGTTGCTAAGAACAAGGATATAGTTTGAGGAGAAATGTAAGAGTGGGGTAATTTTATTCAGGAAAGAGATGGAATGTTATGTTGCAAAAGAAAACTCTCGGACGCTTCTGTTTTCCTCTTTCCACTGACAAGAACATTTTGGGAATGGAAAAGTAATGAAAAAAGCAAATGTTTCTTGTCTTTTATATAATTAACCTCTATGGCCTCATTGTTACAGAATATGATTGAGGAAAACTTTAATAAAATGAGGAAAAAAAAAATACATTTATGTGAAAGACTAGTCTTTAAAAATGGCAAGTATTACTGAGTCCAGTGCTCCAGGCTGAAGAGCACCTGGAATTCGGAAGGATTTATACTCCCTGCTCTACAGCAACATGTATTTGGCCTGGTAGGTTGTGAACTTTATGCAAGGACTAAATCCTTGTGAATAAATGGCAATCTGGATTATCAGCAGCACAGGCAAAACTGGATTCCACCACTCCAAAGACGACGAGGTGGGGCTGCCCTTAAAGGAAAGGGGGAGGATAAAGGAAAGAGCGATTTTGGGGAGCGCTTTTGTTATTTGATTGCTACGTCTCCTGCTAAAATGGGTAGGGAGGAGCAGTCTGTGTTTCCAAAGCTCTCCCATAGGAATGCTATACAGAGGACCGTGAGCATTTTCCTGATTTCACCCATCTGCTGTGCTAGGCAGTTCCTACTTTGCGTACTTTGCAGAGTCGTTCCTTTAGCATGTCAATACTTGATTTTTATAAGAGCTATGGCCAGCTGGGCTGCAGGTTATTTCTGATGTGTGCCTGTGCGGAAAACAGGCGGATGTTGGGTAGAGGCTGGTGCCCAGGGCTGCCTTCAAGGAAAATAAGAGACAAAAATGAGAGACGGAGGGAATATCTGGGCAAGCAAACGTCCTTAACTGAACGGGGGCAGAAGCTGAGAACTGCTGCCCACGTCCCTCCCAGGCTGCTGTTTTACTCGATGTCGAGGCTCCTACCAGCGAGATTTTGGGGTCCGGACGCCGCCCTGTGAAGCGCGAGCAGGGAGACGCCGGGGGGCTGGACCCCGTCCCTCGCGCGCCGGTGGGACCATCGCCAGGGCCGCGGCCCCGCGTGCCGCCGCGACCTTCCCGTCCGCGGCGGGGATTTTCGGTCCACTGAAACTTTTCTGGCGGTAGCGGTCTATACGGTCTATACGTCCCGAGGCTGGAAGAAGTTTTGGGCCCGTCCATCCGCCTTCTCCCCTAGATGCCAACCGCCGAGCGGCCGAAGCGACGGCAACGCGAGGACCGAGGTGGGCGGCCAGGCGGGCCGCGGCGGCTGGACGTGGCGGCGCTCGGCCTGCAGAGCCGGGGCATCCCCTGACCGATCTTCCCCGTCCCCGTCGCCGCCGGGGCTGTTTCAGCCGCGGTTCGGCTCCGCTCGGCTGGGCTGGGCTCGGCTGGGCGCGGGGCCGCGGGCGCGGAGGCGGCGCTGCCGCGGTTGCCCGGCGACCGCGCAGGGGCGGGAGGCGGCTGCGGGGCGGAGGAGGAGGAGGAGGAGGAGGGAGCGGGCTGCAGCAGCAGCAGCAATCGCTGCGGCGGGGCGCGCCGGGCACGGAGCTCTCGCCGCTCCGCAGCCTGCCCCGAGGAAGCGGCCCCGGGCGCAGCCATGCCGGGCCCGGGGCGCTGAGCGAGCCGCGCCGCCGCCCCGCGCTGCTCCGCGCCGCTCCGCTCCGCACAATGGAGGAGGAGAGGTAGGTGCCGGCGCGGCGCCTTTGTGCGCGCCCGCCCCTGCCCGGGAGCTGCCCCCCGGCGTAACCCCGAAAGCTTTGTTTCCCCCCCCCCCTTTTTCCCTCTTTTTTTTTTTTTTTCCCCTTTTTTTCTTTTGTTTTTCCTCCCCCCCCTTTTTTTCCTTTTTTTTCTTTTTCCTTTTTTTTTTTTTGTTCCCGTAGCAGCTTAGCAGCGTGAGATACGGGACTTGCACGAACCAGATCCCCTGCCCGGCGGCACCCATTAGCATGCAAACAGCGGTGGTTAAGTTGAGGGCGGTGAGTTGGGAATTGGCAGGGTGAACTTGCCCCCGGCCAGCGGGCATGTGCCGGGCGCGCAGGAGCTGTGTGTCCCCCCCTTCCCCCCCCACCCCCCGCCCGAAATCCCTTCCCGTTTGCAGAAATATCTGTTGTCTTCTGTGTAACGACTCGATGTTGCAATGTCATGGTGACGGGCTGCTTCCCCTCGTGGGCTCAGACCTCAGGAATAAAGTGTTTCTCAGGAGGACGTGTTTTATAGATGAATGAGGTCATTGGGGCTGTTCACATCTTTTTTTTTATTTTATTTATTTTATTTTTTTTAAGCACTGGTATGTCTGGAGCACCAAAGGTGTGGGGAGAGGAGGTAGGGCGACGGGCTGCAGCCGCGCCGGGTCGCGCTCGGGCACCAGATGTGCCTGCCCGGACGCTGCTGCTGCGTTCGCCTTGCTTAGGTCTTCATCCTCCAGCGGTTGACTTCGGAATTAAATTCTTAGGCGCTGCCCGCTGGTAGCTGGTGCTTCCTCGAGTGGACGATGAATGAAAATCCGTGAGGTGCGTGAAGCCTGTAGGAGCCTGTTCACCTGTCTCCGGGTGTGCGAGGACAGGCGGAGGGAGCCCCGGCGTCTGGCTCTTCCGTGCTGCGGGCCGGGCCGCGTGCTCTTCGTTTCCTCCGAGGCGGCTGTTTTCCTCCAAAACCCGTGTGCAGTAGCACTCTCGTGAAGAGTCAACTTTAATGGCCATCGGACGCGTGAAAAGAGATTACTGCTGCTCGGGGACTTCATGGATGCCAGAGAGATGTTCAGTGTTTACTGTCCTCTCTGCGTTCCTTCTCTCCCCGACTGCCTGGGCGCCTTTCATGCACCAGAAACACGCTTGTGCTGCTGGAAACTAAACGTTAAGCTGTCCTTTTTTTGTTATTGTTGTTTTTTTGGTTTTTCTGTGTTTGTTTTAACAGGATATGCTGAGTGCTTCCTTTTCACGTTGTGCTGGTGACCTTGCTGGGGGTGGGGGCCTGGAGGGAGGGCTTGACCTGCAGATAATACTAATCCTCAGGGCTTGGCAGAAGTTTTGCTTAAATATGATATATTGGAGAAATTAAACGAGGGTCAAACCCCAATTCTGGGAATTTTCCCTCTGCTGAGGGAAAACACTCACGCAGCCTGTAGGAGTTATTTTTCCAAGCTCTGAAGAGCAGCTTTCCACCCTTAAATGACTCAACAGTCCCGATTGTTGTTTGTGTGTTTAATGTGCAAAACAAAACGCGCGGCCTGTCGGATCTCTTTCTAAATGCACTGCAGGGCTTACGTTCCCCAAAGCGTGTCAGCGGCCAGCTGTGGATATTCATCGCGAGTGCTTCCTACATCTTACCTTGTCGTGTTAGACGCATGTCTGTGGAACGTGTTTCCATTTTTTTGGAGAGATTATACACATGCACATATATTCATATATATATGTGTGTGTGTATATATATATATATATAAATAAAAAGTGAATCTAGTGTCTGAGGGAGTGGAGAGAAGCTGTTTTGTAATCTCAGTCTGTTATCATCATAGACATTTATTATTATACTTATTGCCTCTTCTTATGGTGGCCAGCAAAGGTGCCGCTTTGAATTGGGGCCTATTGCTGCGGTTACGGTGGTGAAATAGTCACCTGGAAAGTAACTAGACAGTTTTGTCTCTCTTTTTTTATTTTTTTTTTTAATTTTTTTTTTTAAAGACTGATTTTAGGGCATGAAGGATTGCGTGTCCTCTCTCTCTGGAAGTGAGGAATGCAGTGAAGCTGCAAGGGATTGCCCAAACTTTCTTACATTTCTAGTTTTAGAGCAGAGACGGGAGGCAGCGAACGGGTCACGGGGAATAACGATGGGGGATTTGACTCTTGGGAAGAAAAGCTGGAGTTACTCACATTTGGCAAGAAATTATTTCAGAATCATCATTTGCTTTTATCCCTGCTGATAGGGACTTTGATTTTAGGGAGAGTTCGCATAATGCTGTAGGATTGGATGCGTGTGCTCTGGTTCTCAATTTGCAAGAGGTGTTTGAGTTTAAAAAGGAAAAAAAATGGAATGTTAATGTTTGGTTAAGGAATTATAAAAACTTGTAATTCGAAATGTCTTTAAGTGGTGCCAATCTCTTCGTGGTATTTGTCTGAGAAATACAATATTTGCTTTAGAAAGCAAGTGATGTTCTTGTCATATTTGAGTTACTTTGTGTTGGTTCCATTATTGTCAGAGAACTCTTTTTTTTTTTCTCCTCTCAGTAATTCCCGACGGCTGTGTTTCTTCTGAGATCCCCTTTGATATGAATGTTTTCTGGTGTCTGTAGTGTGCCAATTACATATTTTACTAAACTAATGCCTCAGCGTTGGTATAGGCACTGAAAAAACCCCTCTAACTAAATTGTAAATAAATATTATTATCAAAACAAAAAAGTCCTTTCTATTATGCTCCCTCTAACATATTTTCATGATAATATGTTGCTCTGAAACCCTTTCAAATCCATCTGTCTGGATATTTAAACTCCTTCAGTCGCGTTTTTTAACATCGTTTTATATACCCAAAGAAAATTCTAGAAATTGGGATTTTATTAATACGCCATTACACTGACATCCTTTTCTTACTTTGTATATATGTCTGAGTCGGGGAATGGAACCGTGAGGCATAATGTATTTTTGATTTTAGTTATTGATTCTGCATGAAAAAGTTACTCCAATTAAAGTAAAACTTGCTATTTTTTTCCCCATTCTGTTAAGACTAAATTACTATTTTGGTCTTCATTTATCTTAGTAGAAGCATTTCAGCTTTGAAGACTAGCAATGGCTATTGGGTATCTTTTAAGTTTTTAGATCAAAACTATGTCAAACCTGTCAAAAAGTTAAGATTACAGCGATGTTTGTGATGTATCCGCAAAAGAAGGGCTGTAGGTTTAGGACGTTCGTAGTTAACATGTCTCTCCGCTTTTAAGTTGATATAAAGCTATGAAAGGCCGGGTCAGGATGCCCAAGTAACCTTAGCTCTGCCCCTTCCGAAGCATCAGTCCATGAGAGCGAGAAGGTCACTACTGCATGTTGCCATCTGTTTTTCTCCGGGTTTTATGTGCCGTGAGAGGTTGTCGGGTGTCCAAACCCTTCGGACCATGGGGAGATGAAGCCATTTGCAAGCAGCACGTGCGTTTACCGATTTCTCTAAACCGAGCACTTTCTGCTGACCTCCACTGAGAAGGATGCTCACGTGGTTCTCTGCCTCGGGTGGCAAAACCCCCTTGGTGCTTGGAGGGGACAAACCACCCGCCCCGTTCCCAGCGTTGGGGGCCGTGCTCCTGCAGTGGCTGCTCCCTTCCCGTGGCTCCGGACGCTGGCGGTGGAGCTGTCCGACCCCACAGAGGTGCGCAGGTCCATGAGTCCCATGGCGCATGAGAGGCCAGCTCTCCGCCAGGGGCAGAGTCCCGAGGTGTCTCAGCAGCTCCAGCCTTGGTGGTCCTGTCCTGGCTTGCTTCCTCCCGGAGAGATCAGGATTGCCCGGCAGTGCCCGGGTCAGCCCTGGGGTGGTGCAGCACAGCTCCAACGCGGGAGTGTGGTCGAGCTGCGGGAGAGACGCTCGTGGTGTCCGCGTGAAGGTCAAGAGCTGAGCCCCGAGGACGTTCCCCCAAAAGTGTGAGCAGAAGCCCATCCTGTCCACCGCTGAAGGAAGGCTCATTTGAAAACTGCTGTTTCTTTCGGGTGAACTTCTCACTCCAGTAAAGTCAGTGGTAGAATTGATTTTTGGCTGAGTCAGGATTTTCGTTCCTGGGGTTTACCAGCTCTCTGCACAGTAATAACCTTCCAAGGGGACAGTTTAGCTTTAAGGAAGGCTTTTATTCTTCCTCGTAATCTACAAAGACATCTGTAATTACTGCTGGTAACTAAGGCAACCCAACTTTATAGTTAATGCATGCGTGCAGCAGAGCTACGGGTTATGGGTTTTTAAAATACCTTCCTGTTGGTCGGTATGCAGCTGGAGCTCAGACGGGACCTGCTGCACCCCTGCAGGTAGCCTGAGCCAAGCCCCACTGGTGTGTTGGTCATGTCTTGGAGAGGAGGACAGTGGTGTAAAGGGGCTTCTGATTAGCTTCCCTGATGTAATTCGGGTCTCTGAAATCAGGTTCATCTGTTTTACGTGGGGGCAGAGTTGGAAGGAGGACCATGCAGGAGGTGGTGGTGGTGGTGGTGAGGGGTTGGTGCTCTGCCTCTTTGCTTAGCTTGGCAGGATCCCACTGTGCCCCAACAAGCTTGTTAATCCGGCCCAGGGAAGCTAAATCGTTTGTCTGTTCACTCGCTGCGTGGCCTTGGATGGCCCGGGAATAGAACAAATTGCTCCTGGCACCCGACTGGCAAGTCCCGCTGGTGCAGGAGGACATCGCTGCTCCAACGTGAAGATGCTTACGGGAAAGTACGTCTGATTACAGAGCACAGGGACCCGTGCGTGTCCTGGTGTTCCCAGCCATACCTTTGATTAGAGAGCTTTGGTCTTTCTTTTTTTTTTGTTCCTTTAGTAAAATAATGGAGTAATTCCTAAGTAGAACAATTCCTAGTGGTGTGGGAAAAAACATGGAAAAGTGTCATGTAATGCATTACTTTCGTCTTCTCCGGGTGACTTTTGCTTTGTGGCGGATTTCATTTACTCGGATCGTTTAGGTTCTTGCATTTTTATGGTGGAAATGTGTCAGCGATATCAGAGAGTGCATGTATGGTGGTGTGAAATCTCTCTTCCAGATAAAGACGTCCTCACTGTATTAATGGTACAAAAATCTATGGAATATGAGTCGGTCTGAAAGATGAGTTAAAGGCACTTAGCTGTTAATTTTTTTTTAATGTATTTTTTATGTGAGTCATTTGGAAAAACTTTAAATAGCATATCCTGATTTTTTTGAATCAAGTTGTACACCAGACTATGCGCAGAACTTTTTTTATGGTGAGCCTTTAGGTACTTGGTAACCAAGTCTGAAATCCACCCTTGCTAGCAAGTGTGAGAACGTCTTTTAGGATGCTCTTTAAAAAGTTACTCTTCGTGCTCTTTAGGAGGAATCGATCCATCTTTTTTAAAAATTCCAAAGCGAGATTTTTGCTTTTAAAGCATACACACAAATATTGATCGAGTTGCAGCTTTATGAAGGCTGGTTGATCTGACATTTACTTTCGGTATTCGGTGAAACTTGTTGGGTCCTTTGAACCGCATCTCCTGCCAGTTGAAAAGGTTGAAAATACAAATCTTTGGTCTCCGGCGCTGGAATGCTAATAAATCTCGGTAGGGCGCCTTTCTTATTCAAGAAACCTCATGATTTTTGTTTGCATCAGTTGATTTTTGGATCCCGTAAGGTCAGTCTTTGAACAGGAGGGAAAGCAGCGGGTTGCGGGGGCCGGCTGCTCCCACCCGGAGCCCTGCGTGCAGGTGTCTGCTGCCTCCCTCTTTCGGTTTCACTTTCTTTTATTTATTTTTTCTCTTTTTGCTGGCTTCCTGTCAGCATTTCAGCTTTGGAGACCAAAAGTTCAGTGAAGCTACTTGCGCTTTCAGAGCCTCCTCTTTCGCTGCTGGGCTCCGGCGTGCCGCAAGGGAAGGTTTATCGGTTAAAAAAGCAAGGGTTTGCGCTGGCGTTTTGAACGCCGCGGTCAAATTGCACTTGGCCAAAGATTGCAGCGCAGGCTTTTGATAGATGTACCGTTGAGGCTTAACCGAATTTGGCAGCGTTCCCGCAAGGAGACGAGTCGGTGGCTGCGCCGCGCGGAGGCTGCCAGCGGTGCGGGCAGGAGCAGGAGGGGGGCAGCTCGCTTTGGGCACGGTGGAGCTGCTCGTTGCACTGCCCGTACCAGCCCCTTGCCTGCGAAGCGTTCGGCACGGGGTGCTCTTCTTTCTGGTTTTTGTTTTTAACCCGTGGTAACTCTATGCACGAGCTACAGGTGATAACTCTCATGCAGTCTGGGAAGCCGGTTCCCTCACCTGGGACGCGTGCCGAGCGACGTTGTCCTCGGCCTCGCTGCTCCGCTTGTGCCTGCAGCCGCTTGACTTGCTCAGCGAAGTGGAGGCATCGGAGGGGGCTGGTTTGGGGCGTTTGCAGGCTCACCTGCGTCCGGGGCACAAAGCTGGGGCCGCTCGGTACGCAGGTGGCACCCCGCCGCGTGCAGCTTGGCCGCCGCTCGGCGGGTCCTTCCTGGAGGGAGCACGAGGTGGCTGCTGGAAGGTCAGAGGAACGGGCTCCGGATTTCGACAAACCGTAACCTCGCTGTAAAGGGCTTTTTTCCCCACAGATGGAAACCCTTAGCTCCGAGTGATTTCACGTGCTTTCAGATCATGGAGGTAGATATATTGACCTTATGTCAATGCTGGATGAAGAGCCCGGGCTCGGCGCAAAGCAACGAGGACGCGTTTGTGCCTTAGGCACCTGTTGGCCTGGTTAAACACAGCATGTAATTGGGTGCATCTGATTTTACTTTACCTCTGTAGCGCGCAGTTCTGATAGGAAATCCCAGCTTAATAATTCTTTCTGCATGTTTCAGTGACATTAAATAGACCTATTTCTGGAATGGGAATGCGATGGGGCCGCAGTGAAGCTAATGCTCTGGCAGCTGTGCAGGTGCTTTTAAAGGTCCTTTTTGGTTTTGCCTCTGTGGAAGAAGATGCAAGTCATGTATTTGTATGCCTGCGTCTTTCAGACGGGAATTTGAAAGCTAAACTTCTGTGTCTCTGTGCGGAGGTTAAAGTGTCCGTGGTGCTCTTGTAGTTCCCGGTGCTGAAGTCTATTTCTATTCAGCGAGGCAATTAGGTTTTGGCTTGAATTTCCCCTTACGCTGCTTTCCTGGACCGAAGCCTGTGAGGCTGGGCTTTGTCCCCAAGGGCTCGGCGCTTTTGTGTGTTCCTCCCCGCTGATGGAAGCGGGGGCTGGTTGGCTTTCGGCATCCGCGCAGGGGTAACTGCCTTCTCTGATGCTCTTCGTACGCCAACCTGGGCCGCCTAGCGCGCACAGATAACTCCGTGCGTGCACTGCCTCGTGCGGTGGTTTTATGGTTCATTTTTTTTAGTGTCATTGAATCAAACTTTCTACTCCTTTTTTTTTTTTTTTTTTTTTAATCCCTGTTTTTAGCATTAAGCAGAGTTCCCGGTCCTCTGAGGCAGCCGAAGATGAAAAGGAGCAGCGCACGGTGACGGTCAACCCCTCGCACATGAGAAAGGCGTTCAAGGTCATGAACGAGTTACGGAGGTACACTCTTCACTTAGCGGGCATCCTCTCCGGTGTATCGGAAGTGTGCTGATGGGAACAGAAGGGCTTCTGGGAGACCTGGAAGAAATCTGGGCCACCTCTGTCCCAGCTAGTGGTTGCATGGGGGCTGTTAATGAACAAGTAGGAAGGGGCAGTTAAAACACGGCCATCGCTTGCTGGGTTGCAGTCTCACGCCTGCCTATCTTTCAGTCAGAAAGAAGGCAGCTGTGTCTCAAAAGCACAAAAAAATCAGAGCAATGTCCTCCATTAGTGAAAGATACTTCATCTGGTGTTTTCCATTACTTACAGCAAGTTCAGCTGTAAACTATGCTCTTGACTGAGCTAATGGTCTGAAAACCAGCAACAGAGCATTACAGACATTAAGACACCACATAATTACAGATGAAGGATTACTAATGCGCTGTTCTTAGTCTCGCTGACTAGCGGTGTCGCTCGCTCTGGGCTTAGCACTCCAAGTAGGAGGGGGAAAAAAACCTCAGGGGAATGTTAGACCCATATTTGCTAATTTAAAATCCTGATAATGGCTAAAGGAGAACACTGTGGTGCCTTTGCACAACTGTGTGGGTACAGGGAGAAGGAAGGTTGACAAAATCTCAGCGAACACGTTCTTTAAGAAACCCCTGTCATTGCGTCAGCTGTGCGGTGGCAGTGGTTAAATCTGAGTTGTTTCTTGGCTGTTATCATCCCTTGAACCAGATAGATGTTTAGTGAGCTTTTTTCCAGCTAGTTCATTTGAGCCCTTTATGATTCAAACAGAGACTTAACCCAATTTTTAAAAGAATTCCTATATTTCTAGTATGACACGTGAACGTACATGCTGCCTCGCTATGCAGATGTTATGGTGAAAGCAGGTAGCACACTTCACTCTTCCTGCATGCTCTAAGTACCTGAAAGATGCTGTAATAGCCACCTCTCTTCTGTGGATTAAGTACTTTCCTAATGCACACGTTCTCCAGCGCAGAGAAGGATTAGAAATATCTCCCTCCGCAGATGTTTGACAGCGATTCTCAGTTGGTGCCTAAGGAGCAGAAAATGGAAATATCCTTCCTTTGTAACAGTTACGTGAAGCTGAATATGTTTTCTTCTTGGCATCCCTCTAGTCCTCTCTTTGTACTGAGACCAAAAGATCTGAAAATAGAGGTTTGTGCAGCTATATTCAGAAATCTATTGTGCTACTATTATTCCTTTGTTAATTGGAGCGTAGTGGGAATAGCTGGAGACTGACAATGCGTCTGTATTTAGCTAGATCTTGTGCAATACTGACATGTTAAAGCGTATAAGGTTGAAGCTGCCCTAAAGCACCTGTTTATTGTTGGATTTATTTATTTTATTTTTTTTCCCCCCCTGGGTGTACTCCTTTTCTCAGCTCCTGCTGCTGTTCTGGAATATGCAGTTCCCATGTCTCCGTGCATTGTGCATTGAACTTGGCAATCAGTTAAGCTGTCAACAATCAGTGTTAATAGCTACCTTGAATAATAGTGCCTCAGTTCTAATGCCTTCAGAAGGTCTAGAAAAATCTTGCTGAACCTTTAACTGATTTGCTATAGGTTGTTCGCTTGAAATGTTTAACTTCCAAATATAAATCAAATTAATTTTCATGAGAGAGACTTTAGATGGATATAGATAAGCTGAAGGGAATGAGAAGGCCTCCATTAAGTGACCATTAAAAAACTCCCCTACTTACCATCGTGCATTCCGCGCTGGGGTAAGCGTAGAGTACAGACTATCTGTTCTTGCTTATTTTTTCCCTATTTTCCAACGATAACCCTCTGTTTCACAAATAATTTTATGTATTTCAATGCATGATGGAGAGGAGGGAGACATACCTAGTCCATTAGAAGCTCTGTGCATATTTGATATGCAGTTTCCTAAAGAAAAAAAAAAATGCAGCGTTGTGATAAGCAATTCTGAAGAGAAGGCAACATCTAGATTTACTGACTCTGATCTTTTTTTCAGGCTTGACATTTGAAAAGAACACCCTTATTTTGCATTTGTATGCTCAGAGATCTTAAACCGACTTATTGGGAGGCTGAGCACTTCTAGCTGTCTGCATCTCAGAAGTCCTGTGCAAACATTAACTAATGAATCCTCAAAGGACGTACACGGGGCTGGTGGAAAAGGTCACTGATTAATGAAGTGACTTTGCCAAAGCTGTGCAATGAGTCAGTGGGGGAGCTCAGAAGTGTTTTGGTTTCTGTCTGAAACCCCTTGTTTTATCTCGGTGCCTCTCAATCCCAACCTAATTCATGCGGTAAACTTAAGTTTTATCAGGACCACTGATAAACTCTGGTGATTGACTGTTTCTTGTGGGGAGAACGACAGGGAAGGCAGCACGGTCCTGCTCCGTGCTGGGCAGGACAGAACTGAGGTTTGGGTGCTCATGGGCCAAACGTTTCTTTCTGCACCAAGCCTGACTTAGGAAGAAAGCGCAGAGAGAACTTCCTTTCCTGCTCTACCTTTCCGGGCACCGTGCAAAGATCAAAGCACTGCTAGTATTCCCTTGCACTGGCTCTGTCTTGTTTTAGAGATCTGCCAGTACTTGCCTCGAGGTAGTACCCAAGCTCTTAAGCTCTTTTGTACCTTCTCTGAGCCCTACTCTTTTGATAGCCGGAGGGAGTCCCTTTACCCATCCATTCTTTGGGAAGCACGTATGTCTAGTTCGGCTTCCAAATGTTTTATTTTGAAACAGAACAGCTACAGCCCCACAGCAAGCAGGGCAGCACCACTGGAAGGACGCAGGATTTGCTTTGTAGGCAAACACTGATAGGAGCTGGTAGTTGAAGGATAAGAGGACCTTCCACTGGGATTTGGCAGAAGCCTCGGTGTCTAATTATGGCTCGGGTACCTTTTCTGAAGTGGTAGGATTTTTGGGTTACTTTTTCAGGGTGCACTGACGTAGCTTTTTGCACGCCCGGGAGTTCTGAAATGACGTTTGTCTTTTCTGGTGTTTTTCCAGCAAGCGGCTCCTCTGTGATGTGGTGATTGTGGCTGAAACTGTGGAGATGGAAGCCCACCGGGTGGTCCTTGCGGCCTGCAGCCCTTATTTTTGTGCCATGTTTACAGGTACTCTTCTCTACGGCAATCACTGCACTCCGGCTGAACGGGCCGTTGCAGATTTTGAGAGACTCGTGACTGTGTCTCTGTGGAAGGACCTGCAGCAGAGGAAGTAGGCATCGGCCTCTAGAGAAAGGATTTCCGTGGAAGAGAAGAAATACAGTTAGGTCTGCAGTTTGTTACGCTTGATGGATGATCTTGGTCATCTTTTGGCTAATTTCCTTGAGGCAGGGTCAGCGAGGCAGGGTGTTATGGGTATGAGGGAGTCTGTAGCATCTGGGTCACGGGATGACTACTATGAGGTTTGGCTCGCTGGTTCGTTCTTTCTTTCTTCTTTTTTTTTTTTCTCTTTCCTTAAAAAGAATTCAAACTCATGAAAACACGTATTGTTAATATCAAGCACGTGTGCCGTGCCCTAAATGTTCATGGTGCACATCAAAGAAGTTCCTGGCACAGAAGCTGTAGTTTCAAGGCCTAGCCCTGCAGATGCTTATTCAGTCATGGATCTTTGATCTCCAATGGCACTTTTTGCTACTGCCTGAAATAAGGCGGCTGTTCTCGTGGTCCCGCTGTGTATTGCCGGCTCTGCCTTTCTGCAGGGTCTGCTGTTGCAGCCCTCTGTGTGGTAATGGCAGATGCGACCCTGGTGTGAAGGGACGAAGAGGATGAAATTCGTGCTCTGATTGCGTGGTCCCTATCGGGGATGCTCTTCAGAGGCTGTGCCCCGAGAGGGCAGCCAAGAGAGCGATGCCAGTACCAAGGAATGACCAACGCACTGAAGTTGCTCTAGCAAAGTTTGTCTGCTTGGGAGCTCCACAGCTTCCTTTCCTTTTCTTTGCCCTCCTTTCCAGGAGGGGAACTAATGTAGCCAAATACAAAGAAAATGAATGTATGTTCCAGGGAATGGTGGTTACGGTCCCTCAGCTTCAGCCTGATGCGCTGCTGTGCGTAAGTGAGGTTTTGCTCTGATTTCGTGTTCCTTGGTCTGTGGCCTAGGGAAGGAGGAAGCCCCTTTCAAAGAGACTCAGGAGCTGTGTGGATGCTTCTTCCTTTTAAAAGCCTTGGCGTTAGGCCTGGTTTGATTTGCTTCGCTGGGAGCAGAAAGCTGTATTTCTCAGGAAAAAGCTTGGCATTTCGGAGTCCTTTTTCCCCCCTCTGTAATGGAGACAGGCAGAAATTGTGGCAGAAAGAATAATGTTTCGGCTGCACAAAGAGGGATGGGGTGCAATTAGGGCGTTTAAAATGTACAAGCCTGTATCGCTCAGGTGTAAACAGATGTCTGAATGTTAGACGAGATCTGAGGTTTGCCCCGATGGCTTTATTTGCTTGGCAAGACTTCTGAGGCGGAAAGCACTGGTGTTTTCCAGGCAGCTGGAACTGCGTCTTGGAATTGGACATTAACGGTGGATTCGCTAGTCCCTGTGATGCTCGTTCCTGATAACAAGTAAAAATTCTTGGGAAAGCCCTCTGATGCTTGGGGGTCATCCGAGTGGGACAGCAGCCATCCTGAGCATGGGGGGGCTGCGCCGGTGTGTCCGTGCTGGATTTCTCTGGGCCTGGTAATGCTTCACGCTGTGAGTTAAACAGTAATCGGGTACCGCGGTCATGCGGCTGTTGCTCCGGCTGCCTCTGGCTCTGGTACAGCTCCGGCGGCTCCAGTCCTCGCCCCTGTTACACAACGCTCTGAGCAGCAGGTCACGCGAAGACCGGTTCTTGGTGCACTTCTGGTCCTGAATTTCGAAGGTCTGGGTCTTGCGGCTGCAAAGGTTGGGTGCTTCATCTCCTTCCCGCTGCGTCACTTGGCGGGAGGGTGATGTTTTAAAATCACAGCTTGGCTATTAGTTGGGGGGAGTTTCTTGTATTGCAGGTGAGAAATGAAACGTGGCAGCTCTGCTGTGGGTGTCTTTGCGGGACGTGTGCGGCACCAACGGTCGTAGGAGCGGTTTTTGCACGCGGCGTCCCACTGCATCCTAGTCAGATTGAGCCGTTTACTGGAGGAACCGGGCACCTGAGCAATCCCGCTGGCACCTGGGAGCAAGGTGTGGAAGGGAAGAGAGCAGCCAATGCTCAGCATAAAGCTGTGAACGGTAGGAACCAGATTGAGACCAGCCACCCTTCGTCTGATGGCTGCTCTGCAGCCCTTGTCTCGAGATCAGGCCTGGCTTCGAATTAATGAATGACCTTGTGATGACCTTGTCATCTCTCCTGTACCGTCTAGTGTCCTCTGGTTAGGCATTTCTTTTAAAAACAGCCTTGGGGAGACCTCAGATAAATAGGCACATCTTCCATTTATACCTTCCAGTGCTGAAGGGGAGTCTAGACCTGGTAGTTCCTACTTCAGTGTCCCTTCCTTCACTTTTTTTAGAGCATTTCTGATGGAGGGTGGTCCGCTCTGTTGCTGGCCCCGCTCCATAGGGATGATGGGTGGCAGTGATTTCCATCCATTTGAAAGAAACCCTAATCACTTCAGAAAGGAAGGTAAATGCCTCGGTGATGCGGTTGGGACCGTTCCTGCGCGGTGCATGGGGGCAGGCGGCAGGACCTCGGGTCTCGCCCCGCTTCGAAGCGCTCTCCTCGGCGCGCGGAGGACTGCTGTGGCGTTCCCCTCCTGCGGCACATCCCTCTGAGTTAGGAGATAGCGCAAGCTGTAGCTGCGAGCCGGAAAGCGTCCCGGGGGCGCGGGAAGCACGAAGCCGGGCCAGCTGCTGCGCTGGGTAAAGGAGGCGCCGTGAGCCGCTGCGATTTTGACTGCGGTCTGTCTTGTGACAGAGCAAGAAAGAGGAGCTGGCTGGGCTGCTGTTGGGAGGAAAAAAAGGCGTAAGGAGGAAAGGGAGTAGAGAAAGCGGTTTTGAGTGTGCAGTGGGATGTGTGAAGGGCTTGTTTGCGTGAGGGGCTGGCGTCCGCAAAGCGCGTTCCCTGAAAAGGGGCAAACTGGGAGAACAGCCTGGCTGTTTTACTCGTCTTTGCTCCCTCTTATCCATCGCTTCTGTTTAGCCTGTGGGATGGGGTTTGTGCAGCACCTTGCACAGTGAAGCCCTGCACCAGTTTGTTTCTCACCGCCACCCGTATGTATGTCAGATGACACCAGTGCTTTGACCTGTCGGCTGAGCAAGGCTTGAGGCTGACTTGTCAGAGATGCGTTAGGAGTTGGGTTCTTTTGCTTTTAAAGTTTGTTTATTTATTTTTTAAAGGGATGTAAGATGAGATGCCTTAATTCACTCGGTCATTTGGATGCCCATGGTGGTGCTTTGGAGGCTGTAGGTGCATTGATCTGGGTGCAAAGGTAGGTGGGAACATTGGTTGCCCTCTCCCGTCCTGCCACCAGCTCCTCCTCCAGCGCACGTGCATCGTCTTCAGCCCGGGAGACGTGGCAGGAGTGGCGCCTTCTGACGAGCCGCGGGCACGCGATTACGCCAGCGTGACTCGAGGGGCTGGGCCCCACCGCTGCGCCTCCTCGCCGTGCCGCGGGGTAGAGCACGTGAGACTCTGCTTTGTGACTGCGCACGGGAATATTACCAGGCTGGAGAGAGCGGAGGACGTTAGCACGCGGGGTTAGCAGCTTGCTGGTGGGTGTAGAAGCCCACGCAGCCTTTATTTTTGTTGGCTGTGTCACATGAGTGCCACAAAGACAGATGATGTTATCGGATCGGTCCCTCCAAGCTATTTCTGTATTGATCGCTGGGTGAGTGCATCTGGGTGTCTCCCGTGCCCCTCTGGTTTCAATGAATGTATCGGTGCTCTGGCTGCTCTGCTTCTTGCCTGCTCGGATGCACAAATAAAGGCAGGGGATTTTATCTGGGAACTCCTTAAAGCAGCTCCAGACTCCATTTAGGCTGCTGTCAACTGGCCTGTTTTCAGAATCCCCCTCTCATCTCGGGAGATTGGTATTTTGGGAGAGGAAGTGCGTGAAGGAGATGATGTTTATTCCATCAATTAAAAGTTCTACGTGCTTTGAAGGCATCACAAATGTAGGTCAATCATCCCTTTGTACTTGTACATTTGTATTCATGTACTTCTCTGGATAAAACTTCATTATTTAATTTTAAAAATGGAATTTGGAGCAAATACTATTTTCGCCTACGTTTCCCATAAGATGCTGTTGGCTCTTCTGATACTTATGGTCTGACTCCACTCCTGTCATTTACCTATTTACCAGCATAAGTGAAGCCAGCAAAGTTTAATTCTGAGGATGCAGATTTTGGTCAAGCTTGGTCCCCCCTCTGGCATCTGACTCTGTGCCCTGTGCTGTGCACTTAACGTGCCTGGCCACGTCTTGCCGTGCGCTTTACGGAGGTGTAGGCTGTAATTACTTCTCGCTTAGGCTGCAGAAACTATTTTTCCTCTTAATCCCACAGCAATACTGAGTCACCAGATTTCTTAAAGTAGTGATTATTCATGCCCTGGTTTAAGAATTGACATTTCTTCAAGCTCTCCTTTGTTTAGCTTTATTTTTGCATTTATAATTTTCTTCCATTTTGGAATTTGTTCTTCCTTTTCTGTGTTTCTCGAGATTCTGCTGATTAAAACCTGGAATGTGGGACGTCGCTTGCTGCGTGTGGACATTAAAAGAGGGGGCCCTGGGAGCCCTTTGTGTCCTTCCCACAACATGCATTTATTACCGCGAGGTACTCCTAGTACACGCAGGGTTTGTGCATATGGTCCCTGCATGGTGTTAGGTTCAACGCTGGCCATATCGGGGATGGGGAAGGTGTGCGTAAAGCATGAGGTTCATGCCTAGACTTTTAGACAGATATGGATTTTACTTGTATACCTCTAGGGTTTGGGATTTTTTGTTTGTTTTTTGGGGGGGTTTAAGTTATGTATTTGGAGAAGGGATATGGTTTGGATGCAAAGGCTGCCTCCGAGGTGTGAGGCTGGGAAGGAGACAGATGAGCAGTACATCTTCAGCACAGATGCCTTTCATAAGGCATAACTGCGTGGACAGGTTACAGCAGGATAATTTGGGAGAGAAACTTGCGGCACATGGTATGTAACTGCTGACATGTGTGCTTGTTTTCCTCGGCAGGTTTGAGGTAGTTCCTAAAGAAAAAGGGTTGCACTACTTCGCATTTATTGTAGGGTGTACCACCAAGCAGCCTAATGTAGCTGTGGCAACTTTCTCATCTATGTGTATATACAAATTCCAGTTGTTAAGAGGGATATCAGAAGAGGTGTATGGGCTGTGGAGCCGCATGCACGTCGTGGAGCAGAAGGAGAGCTCTCAGCATGGGGTAGATCGGCTAAACACAGGGAAAAGTTTGCTTTAATTTGGCCAGAGTAGGATTTAGCTGCCTTCCTCTGAATCAGCCTCTTGCGTTTATTGACTTACGCTGCTGTGTCTAAATGTATGAGATGTTTTTTTAGGTGGTATCAAGAGGCTTTGAGAATCTTGCTCTTTGCCCTTAGATGATCAGGGATAGCATCCAGGTAGTCTCTTAGCGAGATACCAGGAATATGTGCTGGATGTTTGGGGAGCAAGGGTCTGAAAAGAGGACTTTCAAAGCAAACTCTTAACTGTGCTTTTGAAATGAATTGCAGGAGACATGTCTGAAAGTAAAGCCAAGAAGATTGAAATAAAAGACGTTGATGGGCAAACACTGAGGAAGCTGATTGATTACATCTACACAGCTGAGATAGAGGTCACAGAAGAGAATGTGCAGGTAAGTCTGGTTCAACCGCTTCCTTGGAAACTGAAGTAAAAAGCTTGAAACTCAAAGGTACAGGTACTTTGAGGGTGAGTGATCTCTTCAGGCTGTAGAAAGTAAAAAGTTGAGCTTGAAAAGAGCTGCTTCCACTCTCTGCTTAGTCTTGAGGCACTTTGTTGCTTTCCCTGCACTTAAGTCATGTTGCATTTAGCTTTTATATCATGCTCTTTTAATGAGATGAGGCATTTGCCTTCCAAGAAGCTGTGATGACTTGTGGGTCAGTCTGTCGAAGGTCAAAATACACTCAAACAAGCAGCGAGTCAAATAGCTGTTTTAAGGTCATGGCAGAAGAATCTGACTGTTAGTTTTTAAATTCTTCTGGGTAGTTTGAATTGTTTGGCAGAGCTTTGAGTAGACTATATTGTTAAAATGAAAACATTCTTCCTTTCTTTGTATGTGTGCACTCTGTCTTGAAGTTCTTTGAGGTAAATATTTATCTAGAAGTGGAAAGAGTATTTGAAAGGCAGTCTACAGATAAAGCGGGATGCTCAGAGTGTTTTGTTGTCTGTGTTGCATGGTCGTGACTGTGTATAAGCTGGTGAGGCTTTTTCTTTGACTGTGCTTGTATTTATCGTAAGAAAACAGCTGTGCACTTAGTCACTGGATTCTGGAGAGGGTGCTGGGAGCTTGTGTGCAGACATGCTTTTCCGTTGTTCCCTGTTGTTGTTTGCAAGTGGCAATATGAGTTTGTTGTCTTCCTCTTTGTGAGCTGGATATTGGACAGGCTATCAACAGTCTTTACTGTTTCCACCCTTTACTGCTTGAAATCAGGTTCTTGTTGCGTATGGGACATGCGCTTTGAGCCCCTTCTCTCTTCCTTTCCTTGGAGAAGGCACAAGGTTGAGGTGCTTGCTCTCCTGTAACGTGGGTTTTCCTGCATGCTCTTGGGCAAAACTGAGATAGGTCTACCTTCTAGTCTAAACCCTATTTCATTCGCTGTAGTCTAAATCTGTGTGTCTTTTCTCTCCCTTTCTGCCCTGCAGTTTTACAAGCTTGACTTTCTGGCATGTTCTGATTTGTGCTCTGAACCTGGCGCTTGTTTGCATCCCCCTAGGAGTGTGGACCCTGGTGACCCTACAGTGAGGCTGCAAGCAGGGCCCTAAGCTGGGGTACTGACAGGGAGGACACGCTGATGGTGTTCTTAAAGCAGGAAGCTGAGGGTTCAAACCCAGCTGCAGGTCACTTGGGCTAGCTGTCCAGTGTGTAGCCCACCTTTAGTTAGGGAGTATATGCAGGCTCATAAGGAGCTGAGATACTACATTACTTTCGTAATTCATAGCAGCAAATCAGATGGAGTTCCTTGGACCAAGATCTTCCATTGCTGAAAGAAAATTGCTATCTGCATGCTGTCAAGCTGGTTTTTCTTCCTGTAGGAAATACGAAGACTATATCCATGTGTCGCCTGAAACGTATGCTTTCCTTCTACCCTGCTGGTTGTTAGTTGGCCTAGAAGCACCCACTCGGCACGTGGGAAGCGCAGAGCTCGGGATACCATCTGGCGTTCTGGATCCCGTCAGTCGGATTGAATGAAACTTGCTTTAAGTTACTAGGCATGCCCTAGCTTTTCCCCCATGCGAGCATTTCGATGCTCAACTCCAGCTGCACCTGCGTATAAACAGCGTAGGGGAGCTGGATCTGGCCTGGGAGCCAGCTCAGTCCTGCTCTTAACTGACGGGATAGACGTGCCCCAAGAAGTCCGGATGTTACCTTTTCTGTTCCAACAGAAAGCGACCTTTTTTACTAAAATCTAACCAAAGTCTGCCTTCTGATGACCTAGGGCTTTGTAAAGAGTTGAAGAGCCCTGTCTTCATATTTTGACTCCCATCTCTCTGACAGTAAGATCAAAAATAGGAGTCTGGTGAATACTGAGGTTTAGGAATAGAGCTTTTTCCTGATCTGATAGAGCAGGCGCTTTCTCTACATGATTAATTTAAATAACCACTCTGTGAATAACTCTTTAAACTAGAAGTAAGATAATTCATGAGAGCTAAGAAATGAAGCTGATCTAAAACAAGATTAACTGACTACTGTAAGTTTTACTGTGTGTTAAAAATATCCATGTTGAAGATGTTGTGTGGAATTTAATATGATTTGGTGAAGAAACCAATCAATAGAAGGTTTAAAGAGAAATCTCCATCCTGTCTCCAGATATTTTGCCACTGACCAAAACAGAATAAATAGGTTAATATCTACTGTAGGGTTTGTTGTGTGGCCACAGGAAGAGTTTACGGAAAAAGAATATTCTATGATTCATTGGAAAGGTTCACATCAGCGAAGGCAAAGGACGTGAATAACGAGGTGTTCGGATTCTCGCCGCCTGCAGTTTGGATTAGCAATGTCGGTTTTAGGAAGAAGAGAGCAGTTTTGGTCTTTTATGTTGCCACATCCTCCTGCTGTACAGCATCGTGTCAGCCGTCCAGCTGGAGGATGCCTTGATGGCATCAGTTTGCATTGTTTCAGGAATTTTTTTTTCCACTGTGAAATGTTTGCTTGCTGTCTTGCTTGAGCAAGGCTAGACGTTCTCCTTCCTCAGGTGGTACCTCCCAAGTTCTCCGCTGTTGTGCCGTGAGCCCTGACTTCCTAGCAGGGCCGGGGTGTATTCAGTGCATGGTTTTACAGACTTCCTCAACAGCTGGAAGAAGCAATTGCTGGGTATAGGTGCCAAGTAATTTCTTTCCAGAAATTAGAAGAGAAAAGATTGCTAAATGACATTAACTGAGCAGATGTAGCCAAGCTACCAAAGCAGGCAATTAAATGAAGAGACAGGATCTTGTCAGTGGGCGGAATGGAATGAGAGCAGAATTGAGGTGAGAAAAAGATTAGCAGCAAAGGTAGCGTGGGAGCAAGGGGGTGAATGTTGTTCTCAGATGGTAAACAGCGTCCAGCACTTCACAGCAACAAGCCTTTTCACAGTCCGTTTTTGTTGTTTCTTTTCTAGTAGAAAACTAGTTTTCTGCTTTTATAGGCCGAACATGCTGCACAGTCTGTTTTTGCAGGCATGTATTTTTGTAGCTGCTTCTCATTTCATTGCCTAAAGTTTTGTTGTTTTTTTTTTTTTTGGCATAAGGAGGGATGTGCATACAAGGGGCCAGGTCTGTACAGTCAGTTCCAGTGATCATCTATATGGTGATGTACTGGGAGGTCCATGCAATTTTTCCTCAAAGGGATGTCCTAAGCCTGCAGGTGAAGGGGGTTTTTGGTCCATTCTAGCTCCATGAGGAAGAGCACTAGGCTTGCGTGGTAAAAAATATTCTCTTCGAACCCTGTTGGGGTTATGTGGGTGAGAATTGCCCTCACCAGCTCAATTCTACTTTATGTGTTGGAGCCTGGTTTTTAGAGAGGGGTTTCAAGGCAATAGACTCGGTACTAGAATGGTTCAGGGATGATGGAAGGTCAAAAGGCTCCTGTGCTGAAAGGTGTTTTGCCTCTGAACACACGTTTGGGATTTCAACTCCTGCTTGTTCGGAAGGCACGGGGCAGAGGAAGAATCTCTGTCTTTGTGGTGGTCATGGACTAGTCTGAGGAAAACCCATTCGGGCATTGCTGACCCCGCTGTCTTCTGCTGTTCCTCTCTGCCCCCCATAGCAGGTTAGGTGTAAAGGCATCTGGTTCATACACGTGACAGAAGGATCTAATTTGAAGATGGAGCTTGATAAATGTAGTGGGAAGAAAATTTTACCATGCAGTTTCTGTAAAAGTGAGGAAAACTAAAGTGAGCAACTTGGAGAGGTTCACAGATGCTTGTGTGCAGCCCTGGTTGGCTTCAGTGGAAGCCATATGCTTACATCTGAACAGAGCCCAGGGCCTGGTACTGTGGATCTGCATGTAAAAGCTGGCTGTTTGAACATACCCATTTGTTGGATTTTTCAGTTAAGTTCTGATTTTGAAGCTGAAATGGCTGCATTGCTGCTTGCTTTCCACCACTTGGGTCAAACCTGCCAGCTCGGTGAAGGGTGATGGGAGCAAAGTCCAGCAACTGAGAAAAGGCTCGATGTGCCTTTCTTGAGCAGAGCTGAACTGCAGCCCGACTAGGGAATTAAAGTGCCACCAGCTTTCTCTGCAGAGCTGCTTGACCTTGTTGAGCATTGACCTGAACATCGTGAAGGGCCCAAAGCTGTTGTGCTGGGGCTGATGTTCTGAGAGCAGGCAGAGTTCACCAAGAGCATGCTAGAAAATTATTTTGCCATGTCTTTGGAGGCTTAGAGGTGTTGACACTACCAAGTTTCTGAAGCAGGTGAATAGCTGGCTGCTTTTGCTGGCTCTCTGTGTCCTTGCTGTGTGGTTTTCTGTGTGTTTGGCAGAAGATGTATTGCGGTGAATACGAGTCCAAGAGCTGTTGTGCCAGCAGTGCTGGAGCACAGCGCGCTGGTGTTGAGCTGCTGGTAGGATGTAGGCTGAGAGCACCTGTTATTCAGAGAGGTGTTTTTTACTTAGGCTGTAAAAATAAGGCTTTTCATCCATGAGCAAATATAATGGGGGAAAGCACAGAAAACTGACGATAAAATTCAACAGCTGTTACTGAAAAAGAGGTTGGGACTGAGTGACCCAAGAATCGAAGCAGTTGTGTGTGTGGAGCTCCTCTCCAGGAACAAGTTGTTCTCCTGAGCCTCTGCTAAACATTTTGCTTTTGCAGAGCCTATTAATGAAGGCAGGAGGGCAAAGAGGTGTGGAAATGATTCCCTTGGGTTCCCATTTTAGACCAAACCCATCCAGAAACCAGGAGGCAGGCAACCCCGCGTGGAGAACACCCCTGTTGTATCGCGTGCACATTGGCCTCCGAGCGGACACACAAGCTTCTTGGCGTGTTCATCTCAGAAAAGAAATTGTGCTGAAGCCTGCGGAGATCACGCGGTTTGTGCGATCGGGCTGGTCGTGCTGGTGAACCAGGAGACCTGTGAGGAGGCCTTTCATCCTCCTGAGAGCTCTGGTGAAGACCCCTAGACCTCTGGCTGTAGACCATGGATGCAGTCCCCGTTCAGCGTGTCGGTGGGCACAGATCCTTGCTGATGGCACTTAATTACCTGCGGGCAGCCTGAGCATTACACTCCCAAATGAGAAAGTCATTACTATTAGGGTTGTAATGATTCCCAGGGAAAAGTCCTGATTAATCTGATTTCACAATTAAACCCCTGCTAATGAAGTGCAAGGTACCACGTGTCTGGCGTGTCCTTCTGTACTAGCCACAGGCTGGCTCATACAGAAAGGAAATGGAAAACGTGTCTAGCAATCAGCTGCTGAGGGGAACTAGATGTTGGAACTGTCAGCTTTGCAGACATAATAATAACAAAAAATGGCTTAAGAAGTGGGGAAGAAAACTTAAAATCCGTAGCACTTCCTTTTCGGAAGCGCGCTGCACCTCAGGTTACCCTGAGGACTTACGGCTTCGAAACAAAGCAAGGAGTGTAACCAGGACAGAGGCCGTTTTGATTTTGTCAAAATAAAGGGGTGATAAGTGGGTCACTTCATCTCTCTCCCCTCCTTCCTTCCGAAAGCTGTAGTTACGGAAAGTAAAAGCCAAGGGCGAGGCACAGAGCCTTTCAGCTCAGCTTTAGGAGCTGTAATAAATTGGGGCTATTTTCTCCCTTCTGCAAAAGATCCTCGCCTTGCATCGCCCCCCCCGGAGCGCTGGAGAGCCCTCTCAACAGCAGTAATGCCTCCTTTTATGTATTATAGCAGTTACGGCTGCGCTGCGCTGCGCTGTGAAGCGGGAGAAGGTAGATTAGGAATGAGCAGGCAACGTTGCCCGCAGCTCCCCTGTGTTCTCTCTCGCCTCTGGATCACTTCTTATGCCTGCTCCTGGAGATGTTTTGTGGCTCTCAGCCTGCCGCGAATGCCTCCCGCCTTCGCTGTCTCACCCCAGGTAGAGCATTTAAATAGAAGTGCCGTTCTTCACCCTCAGCGCGGGCTGCAGAGCGGCTGCGAGGTGACAAAGCCTAATTGCCTTCCTTATGCTAAAAAGCCACGTTGGAAGAGCAGAATTTTATCTCCGTTCCATGTGCAGTTTGGAGCTGTTTGGTTAAGAGCACGTATTTAACCTGCCTTGCAGGCGCAAGATCCGCTTGTTTCTCTGGTTGCCGTTTCCCCGGGAAGCTGCTGGAGACGTGTCTTGCTGTCTGTGCAGATGTTCAGCCCCAGCTGTGGCCGTGGATGTGCTGCTTAGGCTTATGTCTAAATCCTTACTGGGTTTCCAGTCTGACCAGATTGTCAAAGCAGTTTATAAGCTGTACTATAGCTGTTCTTGCAGCCCTTGGTGCCCTGGGGAAGTGTAATTCTCCCCATTTTACAGAGGAGGGATGGTGTCACGGAGAGTGCGTCTTGCCCGAGGTGATGGAGAGGGCTGTGGCACAGCAGGGAACTGTCCTGGTCTCTGGAGCCCAGCGTTAATGCCCTGACTGTTGGACGATCCTCACTGCAACCCAGCTCACTTCCTGGGTTTTGGTTGAAAGATGCCTCTAGTTCAAAGGTTTACAAAAGTATTTGGTTGCATGGACAATGTTCTGTAAAACTTGAGATAGGTATAGAGTCTGCTGAGTGAGAGAGCACTTCTGGTAGAATAGATTATTATTGCTGTTTAGTACCTTCAATAAGTTCTGGACGTAATTTATTCAGCAAAGAAGTCAGTTTCAGTAAATAATTTTGATATAGTTTCAAAAGACAATTAGATTTTGGGAAGGAGGCTGATCTAGTAGAGAAGCCAGCAGACTAGTATGTGCTTTCTCTAAATTGTTCACAGTGGTTGGAATTCAAGGATTAAGAGCCAAATCCGGACCCAAATGAAGTAACTTGCCTGGATATTAGTGGAGTTGCAGTTTGGTCCTGCTGCATATTTAGGCAGGGCATTTCCTCTTGTTATTGCTGAAGGAAACAGAGCTTGTGCTAGCGGATATCCTCTGCTTGCTTTTCACCCTCCCTGGTAAAAAACAAGATGAGTGGTGAGATGTTCAGCTGGGAAATGAAAAAGAGAAAATCCATTCATCTGTTGATAGGCTATTTATATCCTGCTTTTAAAAAGTACTAGATGAAAATGCCCCTTTCCTATCAATTACAGTGGAGTAAGATACCTTCTACTCTGACCTGTCAAGCCAGCATGAGACTGTACTCGTGGCTTTAGGATGTCCAAGAGGCTGTACTGGGCAGGTGGTCAGTGACAGTAGTGAGAAGTGAGTCTGTCTTAGAGGCAATATCCCAAAACACTTGAGCCAGTCAATGTGCTTGCATTTGCGTGCATGTGCCCTTGATCGCTGAGGACTGCAGGGAGGAAGCCTGGGCTTGTGTATTGCCACACAGGGCTTGCATGGATCCAGCTTCTTCTGCAAGTCAGGTGCTTGCCTTTCTGCTGATATGAGGAGATGGTTCAGCCGGAATAGAAAGTTGTTCACTGCTAGGTTTCAGAAATGCAGGAGCATTGTTATCTTGATTTAATTAAAAGCACAGACTAATCTCCTCCTGGCATCGAGATGTTTGGGCCAAAATGGGCTCTTAGGTTAATTGATTTCTTTATTTTATTGTTGCCTATTGGGGTGACTGCAAAAGCCTACAGCTGGGCTGGATTTTGGAACGCATCGGTGGCTTAGAAAACACCTGGGGGCAGGTTGCGAGTTCCCTGCAGTTCTGCTGCGATGGGCGACAGGAGTGCTGGGGAGGTGGCGGGAGGCAGGCAAAAGAACATCTTTTCCCCTTCTCCGCCACACTGAGTTCAGGGCGGTGAAGATGGTTAACCCATTTGTTTTGTTTAACAGCCACTTGTTTTTTCAGCCGGAAATAATTTTCCGGAAATCTGTGTTCAGATGGTGAGCGCAGATGCCCGGTTAGAAGGACATGTGTGAACCAGACAGAATTGTAGAAGAGCTGGAATGAGAAACGTCTGCAGTTGCTGTAAGACCATAAGAAAGGAAATCACTGATGTCATGAGCTCTAACATCCAGACTGACTTTATTTTTTACTTCCTGTTCTCATTCACTGGCCCCAAAGATGTTCTTTCCAGCAGATGTCACATTCCTGATGTGATTTTTGTCTCGCTTTTTTACACTATAGTATTGCAGGTACAAAGGAGTACTTCATTTGCAGGTGCGGTTGTGAACCGCAGGACTGAAATGTCCAGAGTTGACCCCATCTTTCCAGAGAGCCTTGCTGTACCTAAAAACCTCCTGGAGATTGCTGAGAAGTCCCTCTCTAATGTGACAATTTGGCTCCCTTGCTCATGAGCCAACAAGGTTTTGTTGGACATGTGAAGGCTCTGGGCTTTGAGGTTTTGAGTGTGATGAAGCGCTGGACTTGCGTGGGCTTTGAATGTGATGGTAAACACGTAGACAATATAAAGGAAAAAACCTCTGTGCTGGACCTACCTGGAGCAAAACCAGAAATTCAGGTGTGTCCATGGCTGCTTATGTTTTGTCCTCTCCTTGCGTGCCTTGAGGTCTTTCAGGAGAGAAGACGTGAGAAGAGCTCCACTAGATCCACGTGGTAAAGCTATTTCCATCTCTCAGGGCATGGAGCAGGAGCTTCCGCATTTAGATAGTGCTAAAACTTTAATATGCCTTTTTACATCTCACAGTGACGTGTCCCTGTATAAAGGGGAATTAGACCTTATCTGTTTAAGTCGGGAATCAAACTTTCTCTGTTGCTAACTCTTAATTCCCCTTTCTTGTCTTTTCAGGTTTTATTGCCAGCTGCTAGTTTATTGCAGTTGATGGATGTTAGAAAAAACTGCTGTGACTTTCTTCAGTCCCAGCTGCATCCCACAAATTGCCTTGGAATTCGAGCCTTTGCAGATGTGCACGCGTGTACCGAACTTCTGCAGCAGGCAAATGCCTATGCAGGTGAGGAAAGGGTCGTCCGTTTGTAGAGTGCAACCTGTTTCCAGGTAGCGTTGGCTGATGTGTTGAGCAAGATCAGCATATCCTGGTGAAGCTCTTTGCACTTCTCGTATTAGAAAGAACATGGAATGGAATACTTTATCAGGTTGCAGACTTGTAACTTTTTTGGTGATGTTGCAAATTGTGGGATTTAATTTGGTTGCAGGGAAAACCTTGGAGGTAAAAAATGATTCTTTGGATCCCAGTCTACAAAATATTTCATCAGTGTATTCCTAATAAGCTCTTTGGCTGCCTGCTCAACAGCACAAGCCATGCTAGTGTGCTAGTGTCTTCCTCTTGTATGCTGGCCCATGACAGCAGTAAGATATGATTGTGAACTTGTGCATTCTAGGAATAATTGGCGTTAGGCAAAATTAAATCTTGATGGGAGCGGGAACACTCAGATAAAACAAATTGTCATAAAATTTGAGCCTCTGATCAGTGGAGCAATAGCCACTTGCACCGTAGGTGGGTATACCCCTTAATGCTTCCATAATGCTTGCTTTCTTGACAGTGGATGTGCTTGGTTGCAATAAGTAGGTTCAGGCAATTGCTTTCTGCATCTCTCTTCTAAGGCATAAATGTGAAGCTGCTCCAAGTGGGGCCATGCTCTCAACTCCCCCATGCCTTCCAGTCTTCTCCAGGAAAGTAGCCCTTGATCTCTTCTTGGGAGAAGCTGGTAGTTTTTTCTACTCAGATCTGTCTATTTGTATAGACAAAAATACACCTGCTGTCTCCTGGAGCACCTGCTCTGTCCTGGAGCAATTTTCCTGGTACATTATTTCCTTTAACTGGACCGTAAGTAGGCTTAGTGGAATAAAACTATGCCCACCAGATCCTCCCCTCTTCTCCTGCAAATAAAAGTAAAACCTTTTCAGCTGCTCTGGCTGTATTATCCCCTGGAGGAAAAGGTACCCTGGAAGGAATGGTTAATTGTGTAAAGGCTTGCTTGTAATATCTCATTATCCTTGCTTCCAGGCCCTGTTTAATCTTTAACCCAACAAGCAATGCATTCACTGTATATTTATTTGGTTGTTTGGCAATTAGAAGGTCTGCTTTGTTGTTTCGTTGGCCTTCATGTGTCCCAGTTAGTACAATAGCCCATGTAATGTTAATGAAACGCCATTAATAAAAATGCCATTAAAATTCTTTTCACTGTGTTGTTTATGTAACAAGCATTAAACAGAGACAGAAGTCCACAAGCTTGAGAGTCCATGATTGTATGAGTTCAGTTACTTAGGAAATGCTTAGTTTTAGCCAATGGATAACTTTAGTAGGTAGAGGGGCCTTACTGATGCAAGAAGGTACAAGTTTTTACTTTACTCAAATCAGTAAATATTTTACTTGCTTCCAACAAATAAGAAGAGATCAAATATCTTTCTACTGCCAAATGCCAGTCCAGAATGAATAGGAGATTGTGTCCAAAAGTCAGAGTACATACAGATTACTGTGTCAGGAGCATTTCCTTCTTCACAAGTATTTAAGGCCAGAAGAGTTCATTAGAACTTGTATATGATTTCCAGCATAACACAGCTGATGAAGCTTTATCCAGATACTGCTATTTTTAGTCAAGAGTCTTTGGCTTTAGCTAGGGCGTTTCGGTCCCCAGGAAACTAAGTGGGATGCATAACAGGGGAAACCCAAGTGCCCCTGAAGTGCTGGCGCTGGTAAGGAGTTGTTCAGGTGAGATCTCCGAGGTGCTCCGCTCTGGAAGCCGTGCCTTCTTGTGCATCTCTAGTGCTGCTTTTTGGCCGGCAAAGTACTTTGTGGAGGTGCAAATAAGAGGCGGATCTTGCTGCAGAGGGAGCTCTGGATATATGGGTCTGAACTTCTCAGAGTTAAAGGGATTAGGGCTTGGAAAAAGCTGCTTCAGATAGTGTCTAAGACTCAAGTTGCTGTGTTTCAGCTGAAGGTAAATGGGGCTCTGTAGGTGAGATTAAATTGGCATGTATTTGTAACAAATGCTTGTAAAATTCTCTGCAACTGGCTGGTGGCCGTTTTGTCCTATAAATACTTAATCGTTTCCTAGCACCCTTTGATTAGATGTAATGCAGGACAGATCGGACGATGCCTTTTGGAACTGTATTGCAGTGAGTCAGAAGTCTCCCGGTCTGCGATTATAAACAGTAGTATAAGTTGCTGTATTTTGTTTGTAAGTGGCTCCCAGAGTTAGAGCAGGAGGGGGGCATTTGGAGGCAAGAAGGGATGAGAAGAAATTTGTAAAGCTGGAGTCTACGTGGAGAGAGGCGAGGTTACCCGGGAAGGTGGGAGGGTGGTGCTGAGAGCCTTGAGGAGGGGAAAGATGAAATTTATGCATTTTGGGGGAAAGAAGTGGAAGGAGAGAAGGAGTGTGATCCTACGTGAGCACGTTGGATGCGGATCCACCCTTCCCCATCTCTCCTTGCGCCCCTCACACGCGGGTTCAGCTGGCTGCTGCGGGATCCCTCACTTCTCGCTGCTGGCCCGTAAGCACCAAATTGATTTTATTTGGCCAAATCATGTTCGGATTTACTCCGAATACCTAGAAATATCAGGGACCCTTGCTGGAGCCTCTCCTCCAAGCGTTGCGCAGGTCTGGTTCTCTCTAGCTTGTTGAAGTGGACAAGAACTGAATCTCGAGGTGGCCTGACTCCAGGTCGTTTACTACGTTGGAGAGGCACTGCCACTCTTCTCAAACACTAGCCCCTGCTTACAGGGGCTTCACAAAAAATTAAGTCCCAATTTACGATTTACTGTTATTTATGAAAAAGTCTCATGGGGCTTGTGTTATTTTAAATAACATCGCATTTCGTTAACCAGCTCTGAGACTCTTTTCTCTTTATGTTCAACAATTCAGTTCCAGCACGCATTGCCGTGGCTGCTCAGAGCTGTTGTTATAATGGTTCTCTGAATGCTCTAGTCCTTCCATTGACTTAAAGCACGGATTTCATTATAATTTTCTGTTCCACCTTTTCATTTGTTGAACAGAGCAGCACTTTCCTGAGGTGATGCTAGGAGAAGAATTTCTTAGCCTTAGTCTGGACCAGGTTTGCAGTTTAATATCAAGTGACAAGCTCACAGTCTCCTCTGAAGAAAAGGTACAGTAAATTGTGTAGCAACAGTGAATTTAAGAATGCTGGAATGTTTCTAAATCTTATACTGGAAACTGTTCTTATGCTATGCTATTTAGGGGCCATTTTCCAACAGACCTTGCATGGAAAGGAAAATTAAAGAAAATGAGAATCCTAAAAGCACATAAAAATGACCTTCACTTGGTTGTTCTTTATATGAAGTAACGATTCTCAGATCCATATCTTTCCACCAAACCCTGAGGGGCAGAACTGAATTCCGTCCGTCCCTGGAAAGCTAGGAGCCTCCCATCTTCCACAGGCATAAATGTCCTGTGACCTGCCTTAAAACCTCACCAAAAGATGGATTTCCCTAGGTCAGGGAGGAGTATTGCCTTGCGTTGCACCTTGGGACATAACCAAAGGAGGTCCACGACCAAAAAGAAGGAAGGAAACATTTTTCTAGCATCATCCTTGTTTTTAATGAAAGGGGGGAAAAGGGCATTGCTTGATGTTGTTTTGCTGTTTGAAATGTTCAATGCATCTCTTGTGCTCTGAACCTAAAAATGAGGCAATCAGAAGGATGGCTCAGTGATTACGGTATGTGGTGAGCTCTAGGTCCAGCCCCTTCCTTTGGTGTGGGGCTGCTTGTATGACCTGCGGCAGGTTTTGGGGAAGAAAAACGTACCTCTAGAGGGTCCTTGAGCTCACCTCTGGATGGTCACTACAAGGAGATATGGATGCTCGGGGAGGCTGCAGGAGAGCTTGAGGGTTACGTGGCTTGTGGATTCAGGACCCCGTGGTGGCCGACTCTCCGGCTGTCGCGGTGCCAAGCCGAGTGGCTCGGGCTGAGCACGTGCACCCGTCGTGCTCAGCGCCACCGGGCTGCAGGTGCGCGTGGTTCAGTCCATGCGGGCCGCGAAGCTTGCTGGAAAACCGGCATCGCGCGAGGTGCCCGTGCAGATGGAGGCGCTTCGTTCGCATCCTAAGCCAGCAAGCTCGGAGGCGCCCGTGATGCATTTCCGTGGGCCTGGGGCTGGCGTGGGCGTCTCCGCGGGGTGCCGCTCCGCGCCACGCAGGCAGGGCCGAAAGGGGAAAAAACAAACAGCGCGAATTCACAGCAGAATTGCTTCGCGGGAGCCAAGCGGCTTGCGAAGGGAAGTGCAAGTTTAGTAACCAATTTTTCCAGTCCTGTGCAGCATTGTTAAAAAGCTTTTACTGGCCTTGTGCCCGGAGAAATCAAAGTACTCGCTCCCTCGTCTGAGCTTTATACAATCAAAAGCAGTACTTCTTTGGTGGATTTTGAAGTTGAGCCATGCAGGTCTGTGGAAGGAAACATAAGCACGAGCGGCACGTTCAGAACAACAGATGCTAGTAACAGCAGATAAGCAAAAAATGGGATTTGAACATAAATGTGAAATATATGCTGGGGTCCGAAGGGGAAAAAAAAAAATGCTGAAAATTGGAGTCGTATCGATAGACTGCTAATTAGTATTAGCTGCAGTGTGACAGATGAGCGGTTTTCCCAACTTTTATTCTTCCTTTCTGCTAATGTGTGTGTATGCGCGTACTACACTACACGCACGCTTGTATATGTGTGCACGTGATGCATAGAAATTTATTCTTAAAACGACATAGTTAATAGGCAAATACTTAAACCATCTGAGGGCTGAAGTATGACGACCAGATTTCACGAGAGGCTTTCTTGCTCCTGTTCTTACTGCGACTCGTATATGTAATGCAGTCAGTGACCCGGAGTAATTCCCTCTCTCCGAGCAGCTGGAAGTGTTAGAGCCGAATCCTAGCAGGGCCAGAAGTATCAGCCCCGTTGAGGGAAGCACTGCTGCTCTAATGCTTCTAGGTCAGGCACGTGTGCCCCAAAGCTAGCATGTTCCCCCCTCCTCCGCCTTCCCCCAGCTAGTCCCAGCTGGCCTAATAAAATATATTCCTTATGCCCCTATAAATTTTGGCGTGCTTATAGACCATCACGACTACCAAAATTGTCTGCTGCCACAGTAACCTGTTTTAGTTGTAAGACGGTGCCAACCACAAAGGTTTCCCCCCTTCGTTCGGGGAACACCTTCCTTGCGCTCCCTCGCCTCCCTCGCTCTTGCCGGGCTCTGCGTTTACACAGGCCCTTTCAGGCCAGGACCGAAATGTTTATTTTGGTCCCTGCCTGCTCCTTTCGCTGTAGCTGAGTACTTTGGAGGCGGTTTTATCAACGCTGTCTGCCTGACCTCGTTGGCTCTTGAATTATGGAAGCATAAGCATGCAAGGAAACGCTTTAAAGCGTGTTTATTCCTATAATGATGGAATGATGCGGCTTGCAGCCCTCGAGAAACGGCTCCTGTCAACCTGGGGTGTCTAACTACAGGGCTTTTGGCCCGAGAGACTGGGAAAACCTCTGGTTTGGCTCCGTGCAGTGTGCCGAAAGGGTTTATTCCTGGCTTTTGGGGCAGCCCGCATCCTTTCTTACGCTTTATCCTTCTATTCCATGGAGTGGGAACGCTGCTCCCGCGGCCAGGCAGGGGTCCGGCACTGAACAGAGCCGTGTATGGAGCTGCTGGCTTTCGTCTCGCCCCGGCCCGCGGCGCTGCACGGCTGGAAAACCCTGTCCGCAGGGGCAGCCGGGCCGGGAACCGCGAGCGGTTTATTCCTCATACACACTTGCTGCTTCACCTTCCTTTAAGACTTGTTCTCTGTCATCTTGATCTATAGCTGAATCTATCCCAGTCCAGTGACCTGCTCTGTAGCTCAGCATTAGTGCCAAAAAGATGGATGAAAAGCATGTATTATTGGCTAAACATTGCTTTTTTTCCCCTTCTGTGCTCATTTGCAATTAAAAATCTCAGAATGACCATTTTTTTTTATTTTTAAAGCTTTGTGGCCAAAGCGAAATAGTATATATATTTTTTTCATTTGAAAATACTGAAAGGTTTTGCAGTAGTTATTTTCCTCCGTGCTTGCTCTGATTTGATTACGCGGCTCCCTGTTGCTCTCCTTAAATCCTCGTTGCTGCTTCCTGAATTCCAAGCAGTTCAGCAGGAGCATTTGCTGGCGTAGGAAATGAGGCCCTTGCTTTACTGCTCGCTCAGGGTTTTTTTAAGCGTATAGTTCAGCCAAAAGGAGGAATCCCCTTTCCACTCTGCCTCTCCTTTGTGCGAGGAAGCAAGTGTCAGCACCTCCTGCAAACACGTTCGCCTTGGACGGTTTGGGACCAAGAGATGGTGCCCTTGGCTCCAGTCAGTTCTTACGGATCAGCCGACCGTGGGTGGAACAAAACGGTTTCTTGGGGAGTGACGGGAAGGGATGGGGAGGGGAATAATAATAAAAAAAAAACTCTTTGCAAATTGGCCTGACCATTCGGTGACCCCCGAGGGGAGTTGAAACGGAGGGCACGGCCGCGGGGACGCCGGTCCTTCCCGGGGAGCGAGCGTGAGGGGCATGCCCACGTCCTCCGGGGCCCCGCCGGCAGGAAGATCCCCCGCGATGATTTTGCCCGTAGATGCGAGTTTCGGTGCCAGAGCTTGGTTTTAATCCATGGGGAAATCCAGCTGCTGGATTTCCCAGCCCGTTCAGCCCTGCGAGGAGCAGCGTCCGCCTGCGTGGTCCCGTGGAGCACGCGGGCCGGGCCAGGCCGGTGTCCTTCGAGGAAGCCCTTTGCGGTGGCAGGGGCGACCTTAGCCTGTCCGGCGGGGGCCGTGGCGCAGCGGAGCACGCACGTCCCTTTGAGGAGGGAGGGAGCAGGCGGCGTTCCCTGCACAGCCGCCGCTGCACGGACCTCTTGGTGCACCCTTTGCCTCCGAGTTGCAGCCGGATGCTTATCTGAGCCGGCTGGATCTGGAAATGAAGCCGGAGGCTTGGGGCGGGCCAGCGGTCCCGCGCGCCCCCGTCTCCGGCGGGAAGCGTCCCCGGCGGCGTTAGCCGTGCGACGGGAGCGCCGCGCGGGGACCGGCGGCACCTGAAACCTGCCGCAGGGGTTTCGCTGCGCCCGTGGTCAACTCGTCCCGAAGCTTTTGCGGTTTTGGGAGGACCTGCCGAAGCGGTGAAACACGATCGCGACCGTAGCGGCTTAACGTGGGAGCGGAGCCCTTCGGCAGTAATTGCTGTGGCTCGTTTCATGAATAATGTCCGGTGCGAGTGTCAGAAGGCTAATGAAGTTTCCTGGCTGCTTTCCACTACCAATATAGCAGGGGTATATGGTTGTCCTGCACCCAGGCTTAGCTTTGAGAGTGGAACAGCTCATCTAGATGTGAAGTTGCTTATTAATATGCATGGTAAGCTGAACTCCTCGCTGCCGGGTCGCTCGCGCTCTGCGCATACCGTCATGAGTTTTTCATCTGTTTGATAGAGATCTTGAATCTCCCTCCGTAGATATCGCAAATCACGATTCCTCTGATTTTTGGGGAGGCAACTGCGCCAGCCTCTTCTCTTTTCTGCATTAATTGTACTTTATCTGTGTAGGTCTTTGAAGCTGTTATTTCTTGGATAAATTACGAGAAGGAATCTCGCTTAGAGCACATGGCTAAACTGATGGAGCATGTTCGCCTGCCCCTTTTGCCCAGAGATTATCTTGTACAGGTTAGTCGGAAAATAAGTAATTAATACTTGCACTTAAGCTGACAGTAGTGCCTTAATCTATGGCTTGGCTGTTTGCTTCCGAGACGGGTAATTTGGCATGTCGCTGAGTCTGTAAATAGAGGACTAAAGGGAAAAACTGGGTGGTTTCTAAAATCAGTGTGTGGGGTGGGAGCCCTTGCGCAAAATGTTAACCGTGTTCTGCCGGGCAGCCTGGAGAGCAGAGCGATACCAAGAAACCGCCCTGGAGAGTTCCTGCCAACCTTGGTGAAAGCATTTAGGAGTAAATATCTCGGTATTTTTCATGAGAAAATACCCAGGTGGTGCTGTTGCAGGGTTGTGCAGTTATTTTGCTACTGCACAGGTAAATTTAGATTGGGGAAAACCTGTCATGTGTGTTAATTTTGGCATAAGAAATGTTCTGCACCGGAGCAGGCTCTGCAGAGACCAGCAGGTGAGCTGCTCTCTGACTTCGTCTCACTTAGAAGTTGTTCTTGACGAGATAATTCCTGGCACCCAGCCCTTGATACTGAGCCGAGAACCCCCCAAAGAAGGGGTTTGCCTACTGTTTGACTACCATGTTTTTTATCACATGTCTAAAATACTGCTACAATTGAAATAGAATTGATATACACAAGATGAACCCATGATATCTTTATTTCCCCTCAACTGTGTCTTCTGATTTAATAAAAAAAAAAAATCACCTGTCCTCAAAAATTCTGACTCAAGTAAAGCTAATTGCTTATTTTGTTCCCAGATTTCATCCTGGTGAATTCTCCTCTGTTGAGATATTTGCTCTTAAGGTTTTAGACAGCTGCTAATTGTCGGACAGAGGGCAGCAGAATGGAGGGAGTGCTGCTACTCTTTAGTTATCCCAGAGAAAAGCGGGCTTGGATGTTAATGCATGCGTATCTTTGGAAAGAGCTGGAATTATGTTTATTTTATATGTTTTTTTAAATGTATTTTATGTTTATTTTATATTGGTACTTTGGGAGAGCAATTCCAATTTCTGTATGCTTTCCACAAAACTCTGTGAACAGCATCATCAAGTACTTCAGTTTAAGTGATCTTTCATGTGTGTGCGTGTTCTCAGACAGTTGAAGAAGAAGCTTTAATCAAGAATAACAACACGTGTAAAGACTTCCTTATCGAGGCCATGAAATATCATTTGCTTCCGCTGGATCAAAGGCAATTGATAAAGAATCCTAGAACCAAGCCGAGGACTCCAGTTAGCCTGCCAAAGGTAAGCCCAATCCCCCTCCGAAAAGAGGAGGGAAAAGGTACCTTTGTATCATCTGACACAATATTTCTGGTGGCATTTTCTGCCTTTGAAAGGAGCTTGTGTTGCCTGCCACATTGCCTCCCACTAACTCCTAGTTCATTTGCATTTCAATGGCTCGGAGCCCGTTGGAGGGAGTCCCGCAGCGGTGTGCATGCTATATTTCCTATATGTTGTGACCGGTCCTTGATCCTCTGTGTTGTGTGAGCAGCGTAGAGGAGCGGAATTGCGTGGAGAATGTGCCATACCATCTCCTTAAAGCTGGTGATATTTGGAGAGCAGTGGTGTACGTGAAGCCTTATCGTCAGCACTAGCAGAACTGCAGATGCAAGCAGAGTCAGTCGAGGCGTTAGATTTGAATGCAGTCAGTTAAGACATTGGGAGTTCACGCCGGGGAACCAACTGTTCTGTGAAAGAACAGAAAACCAAGCGTGCTGGTATCTGCTGGGGTTTGTGCAGAAACAGCCCCTCTGGGTAAGATGATTCATGATCGTCCTTTGAAGCGTTCTACTCCCTCCTCTGGTATTGCCTCTGCCCATCAAGGGTACATAGCTAAGGTGGATAGACCTGGATAAACCCTTAGAAGATGCAGTGTCTCTGTTCCTAAGCACAAGCCTCTACTCTCAGAACATGTTGTCAGTCCCAAGTGGTTTCGTGAGGAGTCGTAGCTCCTGGAGCTGTGACTTCTGTGGAGTGGGAAGGGCTGAAGGCGGGTGTTGGTGGTGCTCAGGGGACTGGCCGAGGTTTCTGCCGACGCTGTACGTAGCGCCCTGCTGAAGAAGGGTGCAGTAGGTTTCTTCCTCGTTGTTTCGTCGACGTAATCAGAAGCCAGGAAAGCAGGAAACAGCCGTACGCCGGGCATGTGAACGGGAAGTCTGAAGCAAGTTTCAATAGATTAAGCAGCTACTGAATAAATAAACCTTGTTATTCCCTGCATTTATCCTGGAGGCATGTGATGCTCTGGCCTCTACTTTATTAGCGAGTGAGAAAATGACAACAGCAAATATTTCCCTGTGCATAAGAGAAAGGCGGTTGGCACGTCTCTCAAACTGTCACTGAAGTTATTAATAAGCATTTCAGAGATTGTAAGATGTCAAAACCACAGGGTATTTTTTTTTAAGTACAAATCATACTGTAAATCATAGGGAGCTTATTTTGGTGAGACTGCAAATGATAGCTGTGCTGTGAGGGAATATTGAGGTGTTTAGGTATTGCACTCTGGCTGTTGTGAAATTCCGGCTCTGCAGAGTGTTTCTGTGCATTGTGTGCCTTCCACCTGCTGGCACTTTACCGAAATTGGTTGAACGTAGCTTTTGGGATATCACGATGGGCTGGCTTGACCCTTATTCAAGGACTATATAAGTTAAGGATGAAAATGAACGGTGAGTCAGCTAGTTTAGAGGTTCTCAACATCTGCTATACCATGACCTGCAAGTACAAAAACAGATCTTCTGCAGGTCTGTCCTCCCTTCTTTTTAACTGTAAAGAAAAGGGAGATGATGATCTTCCAGTGATCCAGTTACTCAGAAACTTTCATCTTGTCTGCTGGTCCTGCTGATGCAGGATTACATTCTGCTGTGAAATGTCTTAATTCTTTAGTCATGTGAAGCTCTGCAGCTTTCCATGGGGGACTGTTACGCAAATAGTAGTCAGGCTGTTGGTTTAGATTCGGTTTGCTTTCTAATGTCTCGTTTTCATCTTTGTGGATCAGACATTTCTGTCAGTGTTCAGTCTTCCACCATTTTCATACTTCTAAAGCAACCGTGATGGGAATTGAACTCGTTACCTCTGCGACCTCAAGTGACAATTTTATCCTCTCAGCTACGCACAGCCGCCTTGCAGAGACTAAAGCCAGAGTTTCCCAACTACTCTTTGACTGTGTTTGAAGCCAGTTACCTTCTACCAGCTCCTTGGCCTTGTAAAAATCGGATAGTGTTTGCTCTGGCTGATTTGCTGTGCTATGGTAAGGGGAACGAGTCCTTCCTCTTGGTAGCTGTGGCGGATAAAAGCAAACGCGCTCAGAAGCAAGTACAAACCGAGTTGCTTCTCAGCGAAGGCATCTCAAGTGGTTTGGACTCTGCCTGTGCACACGTGGTTCATAGTGGTCAGCTGGAGCCCAGCAGCTATGGACAGCCCCCAAGAGCTGAGCTGTCATCTGGAAAGCTGCTGGGTTGCTGCAGGCCCCATCCCCTGGGCAGCACGTGTGTGACGAGAGGGTGGGAGTTGGCAAGTCCATGGGGAAGGAAAATTGGTCTCCTGGTGGCAGAATGGGAAGGACCGGGGTGCACACGGTCCAGTTCTGCTCACTGCTCCACGAGCACCCACTGCCTGCTGTTGCTGGGAGTAGGGCCTGGGGCTAGCTACACCTCAAGTCTGACCAGCAGAGCACTTCTCACACTCATGAGTTTCACTGTTGATCAGCTTCACTTAGATCTTCCCTATCTGCCAGGAATTTAGGGCTAAATTACTGGATTTGCATCAGTACGTGTTTTAGCCAGGGTCTTAATGAAGCTGACAGATTGCTTCCTTCTGCAGTCCACCCACGGCCCAGCACCCCTGGATCTCTAATAGTCCCAGCGATTTCCCTGAGTGCTGTCTTCACTGCAGGTGGCAATACAGCTGTCAGGTCTTATTTACTAAGCAGCATCGATTATTTTTAGCACAACCATGGAGATAATGACTAAACAGTGGGCCGGCTATGGAAAATACGTTGGGATCTTCTTCACTTAAAAATACCTCTGCAATGAGTCTTCTGTGTGTCATGCTACAAAGTAATTCTGTTTTTTGCAGGGAAATAGGGTAGGTTGCCCACATCAGAAAAGGTGAGGAAGGGTTAATGGGGGCGGCCATATTTAGCATGATTTAAATGGCAATAACTGTGTGTGCAGGGTCATCTTCCCCTTCCCCCCCCCCCCCCCCGGTAATAGATTTGTCTAAAATAACTGTCTCTGCAGAGATTCTTGGTAGGCCTTCAGCATCCAAAGGGTATGATATCAAGGGCTGAATTCTGTTGGCGGTGCTGTTGGCTGCCACTCTTGGCCGGGTTGTGCCGATGGATCCTTTGCAGGATGCAGCTGCTCTGGCTGGGGTGGAGGTTTTCCAGCTCTTGTCTTTCCTCTCCAGGTGATGATTGTGGTGGGTGGGCAAGCGCCCAAAGCCATCCGCAGTGTGGAGTGCTATGATTTTGAGGAGGAGCGATGGGATCAGGTTGCTGAGCTTCCCTCCCGGAGATGCAGAGCAGGTAATGGGATCACTTGCTGCGACCTTCTTCATTTTCCCAGCATAGCTCTTAAGGGCTGGACAGAAGGTCCTCAGTCATTCCTTTGGCCTTTCTCCTTGCCCCTGGCCTCAAGTGGCTCTTTCTTTTTGCCATTCCTTCTTTCTCTTCCCCGATAAGTGTGTATCCTTCAGGTTCAGGTGGATGCCCTGCTCTCGAAAGGAGCTTGCTGCATGCCTGTTCGCCTTCCATAACCATGGTCCCCACCTCATTAGCTCTCCTCTGGCTGCTCCTCCATCAGTGTTTTCCCCTCCTTGTCCCATGACTTGGCCCAGCAGCCCACAGGAATCCAATTGTCCTTGCTACTTTCCTAGTGAAAATCAAATGAGCTGAATCAGTACCTCTTGGTACTGAGGGCTGATGGAGAACAGATTTGTAAGATTGGGGTTGTTCCTCCAGAGACATCTGAGATGGACGGGAATGTGGATCCCCATTTGTTGTCTTCTCTGTGACTCAGAAATTTATTTACTCTGGTCTGAAATCAGTCTGTTTTGATGTATATTTGTGTGAAGTGCATTTTGCCTTCCATATGGTATGTATGTTTTATTGTACCTGGCTCTGATGCGCATAACCTGCAGAAAATGCTCAAGGCTTGCACGCATTCTGCTCTTCCCTTCTGTCTTGCACACACTGAGAGGCAGCTGATGATACTTGTTTTCCAAGCGACCATTCGGTTTGTAGTTTTCCAAACTGTTTGTAAAACCTCCTTAAAATCTTTCTCCTCTTTGATCAGGTGTGGTATTCATGGCTGGCAATGTTTATGCCGTCGGGGGCTTTAACGGATCTTTGAGGGTGCGCACGGTGGATGTGTACGACGGTGTGAAGGACCAGTGGACGTCAATCGCCAGCATGCAGGAAAGACGCAGCACTTTGGGCGCCGCTGTGCTCAATGATCTCCTGTATGCAGTGGGTGGATTTGATGGCAGCACTGGTAGGTGACTGAACGAAAACCGGGCAGACCCTTACTGCAAAGAAAGTTTTTCAGAGCCTGCTGCAAAGATTGCAGAGCTTTGCTAAAGTGCCATTAGTGAGGTTCCAGCTCCCTTCAGCTATGATTTTTGTAGCGAATGAGCCAAAGGTTGGATTTATTGTGTGCTATAACTAACCACGTGTGCATTCTGACCCATCAGTAATTGCAGAGTGCATCACCCTATTCATTTTTTTTATTTTAGTGATACAGTTCTTTCAGTCTTGTTCTACATAAGAATATGCGTATTCTGGTCTAAAAAGAGCATTTTCCTGGTTTTAGTTGAATTTCTTGCATGGCATCATGAATCGAGTGCAAACAAGGCATCTTGTGGGATATGTCTGGGAGTCGTGGTGGTGTAACTGCATGGTTAGATTCACACCTCTGCTGTGCAGCTTTGCCACGCGGCTAAGGCCAGAACTCACTATTTCAGCTGCTGATCGGTAGAATACAAGGGTGCCCGGGTTAGTTTTTAAACCTTTACGTGGGCACTCCGTAATGCTCAGACAGACGTGGACACTTGAGCTTGGAGCCTAGACTCTGTTCCACCTTGTTCCCAGCACATCAGTTGGGCAACAGTCCCAGGACAGGGGGGCACGGTAGCGGTTTTCCCACTGCCGAAGCAGTGGTGCTGACAGGCTGGGCTGAAAGGGAAGGGAGCAGATAACTGCGGTGCAGGAATGTGGGGGGAATTACGGGCTTGGGAGGAGGTGGAAGGCAGATGAAAGTGCAACACCAATCTTTTTCTCTTCTCTTTTTTTTTAATTAGAAAACCTGTGTATCCCCTTTTTAACTAGGTCTGGCATCAGTTGAGGCCTATAGCTATAAAACCAATGAGTGGTTTTTTGTGGCTCCCATGAACACAAGAAGAAGCAGTGTTGGAGTTGGAGTTGTGGAGGGTAAGAAAATCGGCAGTCATTTCCATCTAGCAAATGTTACTGATCCAAGCAAAAGCCTAAGTGTTTAAGTGCAATAGGAAGGAACGGCAGGAACTGTTCTCTAGACTATCTTCAGTTGATAAAGATTTATTTTGTATGGCTTAATGGCTGTGGCTTTTTCCATTCTCCTCTTTATCTTGGTGAAAAAGTGTGCGCATGACTCCCACAGAGCCTCAGACCCATTCTGGACCTGCTCGTGTCTCCTGAATGCCACTAAATGTTGCAGGTTTCTTTGCATCCTTATTCTTCCTGGGCTGCTCGTAGTGCTGAAGTCTGAGATATCTCTGGCCAGTGAAAGAAAACAGTGTTATGCAGTGTATGTTGTTGCCATCAGCAGACACTGTGAGAGGATATAGGAGATCTAGATCTAGGAGAATGATCAGTTTAATCAGGAACCTTTTTTTTCCCTATTGCAAATTCATTCCTGAAGCAAATGGAAGAATTTTATTTGGCCTCATTTTTAGCATAGCATAGCAATTTCCCATTAGTAGAGTGGGTAGCAGTCGATGGCACAATCCTTGTTATAAACTCCACTTTGAGGTGGCTTGTTTTAGCCTGTGTGAATGAGAAGTACATGCAAGGTGTTTATGTGAGAGAGGAACTTGGAATAAATATTGGTCGTTCTGCTAAATTTGCACATTTGTTCAAGAAGCATCTCCTTTATAATCGGCCCATGCATGTGCTTGTGAAATGCTGGGCTATTGATGGTCATTGGGATTTGCTAAAGTGGCTCCATCACTTGAATGCTAAAAAAAAATTAAATACATATCTATGAGAGGCATTTCTGTGAGCAGCTTTCCTGCTGGAGGCATACAAAATCCTTTTCCTTAGCTTTGTTTGAAAGAGCAAATGAATGTTTCACCTGTTGGAGTCTGATCACATTGGTGTAGGGAACAAGCTGCAGCCTGTAGTCAGATGAACACTGTGGATTAACTATGAAGAAGGCTGATCTGATGTCTGCAGGTATTGAAAATATCTAGTAATTGGCACAGGCCAGGGAACTTCACCTTGTCTTGCTTTCTTTGGCACTCCAGCTTTGGTTCATTGAGCTGCACCAGGCGGATTGAGACAGCAGCAGAAATAAGTGTTTGAAATGTTTATAGAGATAGGAAAATGTGAATGAAATTGCCCATGCCTATACAGAAATGCAACCCCCCTGTCCCCCCAAAATTGTACTTTCAAGCATGCAACAGGACCAATAAAGAGCCAAGTGTGTTCCCTGGGCCTTGTATGGGTAACTTCATAATATTCATGTTTGGAAGGGTTATCCCCAGTTGCAGATAGCTTGAAATGCCAGTGCGAACTGCGAGGGGAGAGCTGGCACACGAGTGCTTTCCGGAGGAAACGAGGTGAAGATGACCAGTTCTGGGGGTGGTTGTGCAGTTCTCTGAACGACAGGTAGCATGGGCACCTGTGGCACGCTCCTCGCAATGCACCTCCAAGGAGGTGGCGTCTGCTGAACGCCCACACGTAACTCCGGCAGCAGCGACTGAACAAGTCCCATTAACAAAGCTGCTGCCAAACGTGCTCTCTCGGTGATCTCATTGCTTCTTTAGGAGAGAAGGAGCAGAATTGCAGACCTCATCCCTGCAAACCTCGCTGTGTTGGTTGGCAGTGGGGCCTCTAGGGAGGGCAGCAAGCGGAGAAGCGTGCGGGAGAAGGGGATTCAGGGACAGGACCACTGCGTGGGGACACGCTCTGCGGAAGAGAAGAGCAGGCCTGTTCCTGGAGTCTTTGGAAATAACACGGAAACAGGAGGATGGAGAAGTGCAAGACTGTAGGTGGAAGCTGCTGTTGAGAGTATCATGTGATGAAGAATCGTGTAGCGTGTTTGTGGCCAGGCTCTGTTCCCACAGAACATTAGTCGTGTTCATGGGTTTTGTACAAAACGTTGCGGTAGAATTTTCCTATGTGTGTGTTTGAACTTTATTGTAATGCTTATTTTTTGTAGTGTCTAGGGAGCCTGGTCTTGAACCAGAACGCCTTTGTGCTAGGAGCTCTAGAAAAGGACCACAAAAACTCTCTCTGCCCTGAGAGCTTATAGTCTAAATGCAAGAGAGAGCTGATACATGGATAATACAGGGTGATAAGAAGAGAATATTGGTCAAGTCTGTGAACGGTGGTTGTGGTGGAACATCAGCCTTAATTGTTTAATGTGTGGTGTAGACTCATGACGTCTGATCATACTCTTCTGGTCTCAGTAGGTGGGTGTTGTCCAACTTTCATTTGGTTGAGGTAGATATACCACGCTGTGAGAGTCTCCCATGACAGCTTCTGTGCTGCGATCACTCGGTGCAAGTGAACTTGAATGCTGCATTTGCAGCATTGGTTCATTTTGATGTGGCCCAGATTCTTTAAAACTGGGCCTAGGTTTGCAGGCAGGTATTATATTAATATAGGAGGTTATGGCATATTTATTGCTTATGTGATATTGTAGCTAATGTACAGTATCAACCTTTAACAGCTCACCTGGCCGTGTGGCACCCGAACGTGAGGAAATGCTAGATCAGCAGAACGCGCTCCGATTTCATCTCTTATCCCAGGCCAGCGAGTCATTGGGAAAACCCTCTGGGGTTTTGGCTCCTAATTAAGCTGCTGCGTTATGATTGTCCTTGTCTTAGCTGACAGCTTAACTGCTTAAAAAGAACAGCCCCGTTTGTCTGTGAAGCTACTTCAGATCCTCCTGGTAGGAGTTTCCCCAGACGCCCCAGCAGGTTTCGGCAGGTCTCCCGGGGCCTCCCACAGCAGGGATCTGTCCTCATGTGGGGCCTCCAGGCGTGATGGTAACGTAAATCCGTTGTGAAGATAATGCCGGTGCCAACGTGCGTCTCTTCCAGGTAAGCTCTACGCCGTGGGGGGTTACGACGGAGCGTCCCGTCAGTGCCTTAGCACCGTGGAGCAGTACAACCCGGCCACAAACGAGTGGACTTACGTCGCCGACATGAGCACGCGGCGCAGCGGCGCAGGTATCGCCTCCAAGGCGGGTTCCCCGAGGCGGGTAATCTCTGGCTGCTCCTCTTTTCGTAGAAAGCGAAGAAAAAAGTGTGTTGGCATTGCTGGGCTGGCAAGTGAAACCTGTTATTTTTGCCCTCCCACCCTCCCATGAGGGGAAAAAATCATAATTGCTTGGAAGCTCTCAGCAGCAATCCTGACTTCATTAAAATCTGCCAAATTGAAATTAATTTCTGGGTTAATGAAATAACGTTCAGTGTTTCTAAGTAGCTTCTCTAGCAGATGCATCTCACTTATAAGCAAAAAGATGTCTGTCCAGATTGCAAGCTGCAGGCTCAGCCAGGGACTAGAAAGGCAAGCTGTGCCTCCGTCTCTCTCCTATCGTTGGGGTACTTTTGTCGCGTGGATTTTTGTTACGGAGGTTCTCCGCAAGTTGAGCGAGCCTGGAGGTTGGCCTGTCCGTACACGCTGAAAAAACCCTGTAGGTTAAGCTGCGGCGGGGATTTCCCTCCGAGCTGGGCCGTTGTGAGACTGCTTTCCACGCAGTGTCTTTCTTTCCTCGCTCCTACTATCTTTTTCTTAACCTCAGGGGAGGCAAATATGATCACACACTGTTGGTTTTGAGTTAAAGGAGTTTTTTAACATCTGCTTGATGCTTAAAGCTATCCCAGCGCAACACTGTAGGAAAACAGGATGAGTATCTCGTTGTCAGTAACATGTCAAAACGCGGCAAAAAAGTCCGTGCCTGTAGCGACACTGATTTTAGTGGATTTTCCTTGTCTGTAACGCTGCTCTGAGCCCTGCTTTGCAAGTGTGCTCGCACACGGCAAGTCCCGCGTTACGAATGCTCTTAGCTGCCTGCCAGGTAGCACTGCAATTTTCTCTTCCCGAACGGACGACCGAGCACGTCAAGCTCTGGCTGTCCCCAAAACGCGTGGCACGTTGTCCCCCCGCGGACAGCAGGACAGCAGGGAGGGCGCTGGCTGGTGACAAGCCGTCAGAAGCGCTCCTGCAGCGTGATACATCGTCCAGCGCGGTGACAACGGTGCTCAGAGCATCCCGGTGCTGACATCTAGCGGAGGCGAGCACGGGCGTCCCCGAGCGCGACGGGAAGCGCAGCCGGCACCGCTGCCGGGTGGATTGGGTGGATCTGCCGGGTGGATTGGGTGGATCTGCCGGGTGGATTGGGTGGATCTGCCGGGTGGATCGGCGGGGAAGAGCCCCTCTCCCCTCCTGGCGGGCTGTCCTGGCTGCCATGCGTCTGTCCTGCTGCACAGGGAGGCAGTTTTACATGGAGAGGCTTTAGTCTGCTTCTGACTCTTTCGCTCTCCTACTCGCTCAGTTGGCTTACTGATTGAATTAGGAAAAGAAATACTAGATTTTTGTTAATAGCTGAATATGATCGAATGGTAAGGTGCCGAAAAGCCCAGGCTGATGGGCTCGGACACAACAGGCTTCCCTAAACTAGTTAAGTTAGTTCCCATTCCCCAATCACCTGGGATGCATCTTCTACAGTCGCTACGCCAGGACTTGCACCGGGACATATTCTGCTCCTCCTGCATGGTGCATGTTGGAGCACCTCAGCCAAATGAAGAATTTGGCCCGGTAAGGTGGATATTTATGGCGATTAATTGGAGATTATGGCGATTATGGAGATTAATTGCCTGTGTGTGTCAATGAGGACCCATGTGCGATGTTACTTTAGGCTTACGACATCCCTCCGGCTCTCGCACGCTCTCTTGGTACAGCTAGAGATGCCTGGTCACAGGCAAACCCTGTGCACAGCAAGTTAACAAAATCTGGAGAAGAGAGACGTGGTGGCGATAGGGCTGGCACAGCGTTCCTGCCTCCTCCAGAGCGGCGGTGTCCCTGCCATAATTTTAATTTATCAGTTGCAGGGTCCGGTTATAGCACCTGGACGGCGTTCCTCCCCCTGCGTCGTGTTGCCGTCCCGCAAGCCTGGCACGGCGGCACGTTTGCACAGGGGCCAACTTAAAAACCCGTTCGTTTTAATTTGGCGGGGCCCCTTTCCTCCCTGCGCACACCTTTTTGGCACTCTGCCTTTTCCTAAATTGTCAGCGTGAGACGTCTTCAGGGCGCGGGGGCCGTCCTGCTGGCGAGCGCCCGCGGTTAGAGTGATGCAATTCAGATCTGCATCTCTGTTTTACCAGCATCCCAGCTTGGTAATTTTAATAGAGGCTTTTGAACCTATTAATGAAGGTATGTTGCTGGAAGTGTTAATTTGCATGGGTTGAACACGTTAATTAATGTAAATTTACTTAATATTAGGCAAAAGCCCCTAAAGCAGCAACTCTGCCTGCAGCTGTGGGCTCTGCAGGTAGTGGGGCTTTGCAGAGGCAGAGCCAGGGCAGCTGGGAAGGTGGCTCGTGCCGGCATGGCCGCGGGAAGCCTCTACCCTGGGGGCAGAAGGACCAAAGTGCCCTCAGGAGCTGGGGCCAGAGCGCGTTTGAGAAGAGAAGCGCCCGAGGGGTGAAAACATGTGGCACAGAGGCAGCAGGAAAACCAGAAAATAGCTCCTGGTCATAGGGGGTCGGGCTAAAAGGAGAGAGCCCTGAGGCAGGAGATGGTCAGCCGGGCTGGGGCAGGGTGCAGCAGTCAGGAGAGCGATGGGAAGAGACAGCAAGTTGGCCAAAAGAGAGTAAATAAAGGCAGGAGAACGTAGTGGAGATAACGTTTCTTTGGGAGAGGGCACAGCCCTGACAGGTAGGATCTCGTCCAGTCCTTACTGCAAAACCGGCTGGGTTCACCACGTGATCTTGAGGCATCTGGCCCGGGTTTTGGAAAGGCCTCGGACAGGCCCGGGCAGAAGGCGGTTCGCAGGCGTGGGGGCGTGCAGTCCCCTGCCCCGCGCGTTCGACTGACGCTGCGCACTGTTTTGCAGGCGTTGGCGTTCTCAGCGGGCTGCTGTACGCTACCGGCGGGCACGACGGTCCCCTAGTGAGGAAGAGTGTGGAAGTCTACGATCCGGGAACCAACACTTGGAAGCAAGTGGCGGACATGAATATGTGTAGAAGAAATGCAGGTAACCACCACGTGCGTTTCTGTGCTGTTTGGTTGCTCTTGTCTATGTGTGTGGGTTTTTTTTTTAATGTTACTAATATGCAAGTAATTAGTACTGTAAGAAAGTGATAAAAAAGTGTGATATCAGCTTCTCTGCAATGGGTCTGAATGTGGCAGGCAAGTGTGTCATGGGGGATAGGTTAGCCTGAGTCTAACCATCTGCACCCTTCTTTGGAGGTGTGTGCGCAGTGAACGGGCTCCTCTACGTGGTCGGAGGAGATGATGGCTCCTGTAACTTGGCCTCTGTGGAGTACTACAACCCCATCACGGACAAGTGGACGTTGTTACCAACCAGCATGAGCACTGGGAGAAGTTACGCAGGTAAATAGTGGGTGCAAGCGCTGGCGGCAGAGCACAAGGCTGTCCGGCTCCCTGCCAAATGCCCCGCAGCCACGACCGTGTCTGGGATCACTCATAAACTTGTGGGCTGTGCCTCCTGACACTTTAATTTTACATTTTCACGTGTTTCATGAGGCTTTCAGTAGAGGAACCCTTCACAGAAATAGCAAAGACAGCTGTCTCTCCTAGCCTGTGGCTAGTCTTTGGCTTTGCAGTATGTTTTTAGCCACATCACAACCCAGGAGCTGCTCTGACCGTGCGTTTGTGTCTGTTTGTCCGTTCTCACGACAGGTGTGGCTGTGATTCACAAACCGTTGTGACACACGATCGAGGCGGTGTGAAGAGCAGAAGTCAAGCGGATCCAGCTCGGTGGTGTTGAGAAGGTGACCGACCTCTGCCTTGACCCATCTCATTGCTGTTAAACTCTTAGCATGACAAGTGACACATTGCAAACATCATCTGCTCTGTGGTGGATTGTGCGGCAAAGCGCAGGTCCCTCTGGGGGCGTGATCCATGCTGGGCACGAGCTGTTGCTTGTTCTCCGTGGTGCAATCAACCGTTTCTCTCAACGGCTAGTTGGGATGAACACTGTGCTTGAGCTGCGGGCACTGAATTTCTTGTGTGAAGCAAAACTGCTACGTTCGGACATGTGAGTAAGAATGGACACTTTTGGATTTCTTCACTACTGATGCTCCATACACATTATTGGTTGAATTTACTCGTTGTGCCTGGAGGGTGGACTTTACTACTGGCGGTGGAGACTTGGAAGTACCAACAGCAGAAGCGGTCAGCAGAAACGGGCTGGAGCAGGGTGCTCGGGCTGTGTGACGCTGTCTCGGTCATGCATTTGTATTTGCCACTGGACTACTGTACATACCCCTGGACCGCTTGTCGTGCGGTGGGAGATAAATATCGTGTGATTTTTATCCGTGTCATGAGTGCCGTTTCCTGTACGTGATGGGACCTGCTGGGGCGGTGCCTTTCCTGGGGCCGAAGTCTCAGCACCTCAACCACGCCAAACGCCGCTGCTCCGGGGGGGTTATTGCTCCCGTCAAACAGCTACTGCTCGAACAGAAAGCATTCCTGACCCATACGTTTTCCGTGCTGTGCCGAAAGCCCCAGTTCTAGCTCTGTCCAGCATTTCAGTGCCATTTCATAATAGAGCGTTTAGATATCGAAAGAAATACCTGATGGTGCCATTAATGTAGACACGGTACAGCGAGAGCCCTCGGTCACCCAAGCAGGGATTAATAACCGAGGTAAAATACCTACAGTGTCTTAATGCTTCCAGAGTAGGGAGATCTTACTAATCAGTGTCGTTGTAATTTTTGAAAATTTTCCTGTACTGAATGTGTTCTTCCATCAGTATGAAGAATTGATGAGATTACTCAAAACACGATGAAACGGACAAATGAAATCCAGCTGTGGTGCAGTTGTCTTGCTTACATCCCAGATCCTTAAAGCTTTCTGTTTAGGAGGACGTTTGACTTCCAAATAACCTTTTTGGTGACTCCTGTACTCCTGTGAGCCACAGCATGCTTCCATATGCAGGGGTAGACTCCCAAAGACTCTCCAGCTAAAGGGGACTGATGAAGAAAGATGTTTCCTCTCCTCTTTTTTTTTTTCTCAGCTCACTTAACTTTGTGCATTTTATTGTCTTTTTAAGGAGAGTTTGTTTCACTGTTTTTTTTTCTTTTTTTTCTCCCCCTGTAGATCAACTGAGGCTTTTTGTAGTGGGCAGCTGGCCTGCAGGACTGTGTGTGTGTGTGTGTGTGTGTGTGTGTGTGTGTATGTCGCTGTCAAGCTGTAGCACTTACCGCTGATGTTCTGCTGGTTTATATCTCCACAGAGCTCCTATTAAAAGAACTATTTATGACCTTCTATGGTAGAAAAGAAAAATACTTAAAAATTGTTTTTGGAGGGACCTCAGGCTGAATCATCTTGTGCCGCTTTCCTAGGGGATGCGGATCACTTCTGTAAATAAGTTGATTTTTCGTGTTTGAGGTGGCACAGTCCTTTTAACCTGGGTGCCTGTTCGTGGTGGGGGGCACAGCGCATCGCCCTGCTGCTTAGCCTTGCCCAGGAGGGGGCTGACCGTCGCGGGGAGCGTTAAATACTGCCCGCTCCTCTTGGGGTGCTTTTGTTTTCGGAAGCAAAAGCAAAGTGTCTGAAGAAATGGCAGGACTGTTCTTGATATCTGCCCTTCCGTTGTACGACAGGTGAGAGGTCTTGGAGGAAAAAAAAAAAAAGTCGTTTCTGTAATTCCCTCTAAGCGTCTTGCTTTGGGTTTTACGGTCTCCACTGAACCATACCAAAATAGGAGTAATATTTGCTGCTCTTTTATGATGGACTTTTTTATTATAAAAGGTAATGAAGGTGGTAGGAAGGTGTCCACTGACTAAATCTGGCTGCCGATCCGAGTCCAAAGGTGAATCTTCATGGTGACAAAAAAGCCAGATGATGCCTTGGTTCAGACGGATACACAAATTCAGTGTCCCAGAAGCTGGTTGGCAGATGTTTCCCTTCTCCTGCAGTCCTCGGGGATACAGGATAAAATGGGATAGGCTGAGGTTTGGGACAGAGTTAGCATCTCTCATCAGCCTGAGATGACAACTAGCCAAGGTGGACAAGCCTTTGGCACATGTGGCCCTCATCAGGTCAGGTATACACTCAGGCAACGTAAAGCTAAATAAGAGTTGGGAACAGTCGCCAACTAAGCTGCCCTGCCTTAGCAGGGAGCATCACTGGAGCAAAGGCAAATATTGGTGAGAGACTAATAGTTTCTGTGGGTCAGAGAGAAAAACTAGTAGTTAGTGCTGTAGAGACGCAAGCTGGAAGGTTGCAGGATTTGTCAGATGACATGAAGGGTGGATATGCCGGAAAGCTGGTTGATTTTTTTCCCCCCTCTATATCTGCTTTTCTAACAGGAGTACACATCTCTCTGTAAACCTTCCTTGCTTTTAAGGAAAACAGGTTTTTGGTGATTTTCTGCTATTGTAAAATGGCATTTATGCACACCGCCAGCCTAGACCTGTGGGCTCGCTGGACAGGGCCAGGGCTCTCGTCGCCCGCCGGGGCTCGCGGACCGTGTTCCTGGCTGCGGCCGCTTCTTCTCCGCGTTTCTTTCCTTCCTGCTCTGATGTTGCAGTGTTATGCAAGTCAAGTGACCTCGTTTTCCAGCTATGCAATATGAACAACTGAAACACATGACAAACCAGCTGTATTCCCCCCCCTCGAACGGCTTTTCGGATTTGTCTGTCTTTGGCGTGTGGTTTCATGTTTCTGTTACTGTTTCTGAGCACCTGAGCCAGATCCTTTCGAGACTGCCTTTTTCTAGGACTGAAAACGTAGTGTTAGCGCTAACCAATTTTACTGTAAATATTTTTATAAGACAATTTTAAAGAATTTTTTTGGATTGCTTTTTATTGTTGTCAATGACACTTATGTTAAATTCTGGATCTAATTCTTACACTCCAGTGCAGTTCTTGCTGGCCGTGATGTAGGTGTAAATTTGTATGTTTTCTGCACAAGAAATTAAATATTGTAACTAAGGTCTGGGATAGCTCTTGTGTTGATCCTAACATATTATAGAAGGGACAGCGGTGGGCTCAACATTATGAAATGGATTAAAATCCATTACCTCAGTCACCAATACACTCTTGGATTAGTAGTTATTTTAAAGTAATTGAAAAACTCGGATCTAATTTTCCTCTGCTGTTCCTTTGCGGCTCTCCCGCGTGAGCGCAGCGCCGCTCGAAGACGGGAGAGGTGGTGCACGTGATACAACGCACCTGTACAAAACCCCCAAATCGCCAAAAATAATCAAAGTACCGCAGGAGGTTTTGTAAAAGCTTTAAAAACGTTGGGGCTAGTTCCTCGCGGTGGTCTTTCTTGACTCTTAAGGCTTGGCCCAGCCCAGTTGTGCTTGCACACCGCCGGGTTTGCACCGTAGGGGAGCAAATGCACAGCGGGATATATTTGCATCGGGCAACGTGTTGTTAGAACAAGTTTGAATCAAGTCCATCTCTCCCATTTGCGCCTAATAGATAAATTGGGAGTGATTAAAACCAATTTTCTGTTCATTGAGTTTATCCAAATACTTTTTCTGTCTAGCTGTGTAGAGCACTGTAATTACCATAAATACACTTGGCAGCATTTGCATGACAACACCACGAAAAGCTTGATGCTGTTCTCGTTTGCGGTGTTTGGAGACCCAAATCCTTAATATCCAGCGATGTGTGGTGCCTATTCATCAAACTAACGTGATGGTTCAACAGATAAATGCATCTTGTTCTTAACATTTGGTATTCATCGCTAATAAAATGTAGCGACAGGACAGCTGCCCCCTTGGCTTAACACCATGCCATAAATCATATTCACATAAAAATACTCGGTTGCTCAAAGCTAGTGTTTGGGAGTACGTTAGACATTATAGTCTGGAAATGAATGAATTCACTTTTTTTTCCTCTGCCCTTGTCTTTATTCATGAGATTAATAAATTATTTTCCTCTACGGTGACAATAAATAAATACTGAGAATTTTAATTTGTATATTTTATGTATAAAGAAATCCTTTAAGAATATTGGAAGATTGTGAAACAATTTACCTGGATGCAAAATTCTTTGTTTTCATAAAACAGACTTTGTTTGATATGATAGCTGACAGCATAACATAATGATTTGGTTGACTCTTCAAGCCCATTTTTTGATTATTATTTTTTTTTTTTTGCATGAGCATGAAGGACCAAGGACGTTGCAAAGTAATTCTCTTGACAGCTGTATTGTCCATTGCGACAAACAACTCAAGGAACTGTCTTCACTGGCATAGTTAGTATTATAACAGAAAAATCACACTGTAGTTTCCAGGACTTTAATTTGAATAAAAATTGGACTAATGAAATTCTCCTGGGTCCGTTTTGATTTCTTCAGCTTCTGATGTCGACATTCTCGACACTCCCTATGGGATTTTTCTTCTTCTTTGATCACGGCAAGCACCAACCCCAGTCTGACCATGTCCCCTTTGAAGTGGGACACCTCCGCTTGCCCCGAGCCGAGCCTCTCCTGGAGGTGTTGAAGCGAGCTGGGTGTTGATACTGTGTCTATATGATATATATATACTTGGTGTCAGGCTTAGGGCACCCCTGGGACCCCCGGCTCAGCTCTGCCCGGCCGCCTCCAAGCTGCCACGAGGGCGCTGGGCGCAGAGTGTCCCTGCTCCACTTGCACCCGCCAGCGCTGGATGTGGGACAACCTTGGGTCGGGACATCAGCAGCAGAAGATGGGGCCAACGTGAAAAAGGAGAGTTTATGCCTGTAGGCACAATATTTCCTAATAACAGCATAAAGAAACTCATCGCTTCCATCATTGGAAAGATGAACGCAGTTAGGAGGTCGTCAGGCTTGTTTCATCCCATGCTTATGGCGCTTTGCGCTGCTCTCCCTTGCGTTCCAGGAACGCGCCTCGGGCCTTGTCTGCTCGTAGCGACGTATGGCGCCCGATTTAGCTATCACGTGGCATCCTGGCATTTCCTTGCCTGATGAACACTGGCAACGTTATGCCGTGGGTTGCTCCGTGGAGCTGGGTGACTTTGCAAATATTCCTTATTTCATTTCAAATTTATCCTTCCCACATGGCCCCTTTTTATTCAGGTTTAAACCGATATATCTGAAAACCTATGAAGCTGTAGCTGAAGGAAATCCTTTGCAATAGAGGAAGAAACCTCACTACCTCAGTTTTGCTGCAAGAATTTTTAGAATTGTTATTTCTTTTTGCACCCTACCAACTGAGCTTCTGGGACGTGCCATGCCCTAGATGCCACCCTCAGCAGGACAAGTCCCACGCAGTGGTGGCTCCCACCTTTTCTCATCCACCTCAGAAGGCTTTTTTGTGCTTTCGCAGTGAGAAAAGGCAGCAAGCGCAGGGAAATGCACCCGGGGGGCGGCTCCGGTCCCTGAGCATCCCCGTGCCGCGGATCGGGGCCCCCAGTCCTTGCCGCTCGCCCTGCCTCTCGCGCCCAGCTGGTGGAGGGCTGGTCTGGGGAACAGTACTGATATTTTCCGACGCTTTTCTCTGCTGGAAGATGCTTACCGTGTCCCCGCTATGTTTTCTCCCACGGTCTCTCGCGTACCCGCGCGGCCCCAGCCTGCAGGGCGAGCGCTCGCTCTGCCGAGCCGAGCAAACCCGCTCGCCTCTGCATTGCAGGGCAGCTCCTTCCCGAGCAACCCCGGCTGAAATACGGCTTTTCTGCAGCCGAGCGATGCCGCGTGAGTCATCAGCGAGCTGAATCTAAGGTAGGGCGGAAAGCGAGCTCAGCCAGGGAAATTGCGAACGTCTGGTAAAAGATATAGCTAATTGTAGCCCCGAATGAATCATAAACATGGCCAAAGAGGTTTGCCTCGCATAGCCGTGCCCCCGACTGTAGCGGTGGGATGAGGCCAGGGCGGATTCGGGAGGCAAAACCGCGTCTCCCTGGGCTGGCGGCTTGTGCTTCAGCTACTGCATGACGACAAGGAATAATTGCAATTAAAAAAAAAAAAAAAAGTCTGTTGGACACTTCTGTAAAAAGCCAGCGTACGGGACTGCTGCAGAGCCGCTGCCGGCGACGCACACAGGGGCTCCCGGAGCATCCTCTGGTTGCTCCGTGACGAACGGTGCCGCATTATGTAATGTTACGCTGTGCCATCAACAAGGCCAAAAATCACTTAACGACTTAGTGATGCAAAATATTCCAGAGAAATTTGCTGAAGTGATTAATGTTAATGTTCTTGTTCAGCAAATTGAATGAGATTTAATTGGCACAGCTGCTGAAGCTCAATGCATTTGATTTGGCCGCAGTTTTCGAACTCTACTGTCGTGAGCCTTGCACTTCTCCTCCTTTCACCGTAAACCTCCGCAGACTCTGCTAGTGTATTGCTCTGTAAATCGTGGGCCTGAAACTGCTGGGCTCTCTTTCTTCAACCAGAAAAACATCCAGAGGTTCCCTCTAAGGGATATGTAATGTCCTGTCCCAAGGGTCCCATCCTTCCCTCTTCTCTAGAGCACAAGGGATTTAAATGCTATTTTGCATGTCTTTTTCTTATTTCTTTATATTATACACTTTCTAGAGTGTTATCTCCCTGGAACGGTGAGTTTGTCCCACCAGATGAGTGTTGAGGTATAATTCAAAACACGTTCCCGTGTTTGAAGTCAGAGTTGTGTGTTGAGACAGAAAAGAACCCTAAGACTTTATTTGGTGTTTCCTGAGGGTTTTTTTTTTTTTGCACAGGTCATTTCTCTTGGTTATTCCCAGCTGCCTAACTTGGGCAGACAATGTCAGAAAAACTACATCAGTTCATCAGCCGTTTTTTGTTGCATGAGGAGCCGGTACATGCGCTGGCTTCTCTCCCCTGGGAACGGGCATCCCTCGTCGTCCTGCACTTCGTCCCACGTAGCTCAGGTTTTTCTAAATCCACTGGAAGAAATTCCTGGGCTCTGTTTTTGACCTACACCTCGCCTCAAACACACGGAGGTGGAAAGTTTTGTTTGACTTAATGCTTAATTCTCCACCAAATCCTCTTCCTGGGCCCCATTCTGCCTCCCTCCACTATCCTGCCTGGACCGTTTTGCCCGGCGCGTGCATGGCGAAAGCCCACGCGGAGCTGGGGCGAGCGGCACGGCGCCTCCGGCAACGCCGCTGGGGCCAGGATGCCTCGCGTGGCTGTCGGGGGCGGCTCGCGGTGCCCCCGCTGCGGCTGGAGCGACGGGCAGCTGAACCGAATCGGAATTTGGGTCTTGAAGGGGGAAACGTGCATCCGCTCCCGGCCGACCTTGGCTGGAAGCGCGTCCTCGCCGCGTCCCTCTGCCTTTTTGTGCGCGTTGGTGTTTCCTCTGCTAGAAACTGCAACGTTGGTAGAGCTACAGCGCTCCACACCGCTGGTTTAGGTCAGAATTGGGCAACTTACTCTTTCCTCCTTGCGTAGGCATGAGGAGCAGGTTGCTGGAGCGGTTGGGGGCCAGAGCAGACGCTGCGCCCCGGCGTGCGAGGCTTCACCCACCAGGGCCCCGAAACCCTGGCGGCGGCTGCACGGACCCCAGCGCTAACAGACCTCCGTTAGTCTGTCCGGGTGAAAAATGCCGTTGATAAGGTGCAGCTAATTTGCGGAGTAATGGAAAGCAGCCTGGGACACTGGTAACCCATGCAAGGTGAACATGATAGAATCATTCCAGGAGCATTAGATTTTTTTTTCTAAACTGGCTAGGTTTGGGGGTTTAAATGGCTGGAGGCTCTTACAGCAAACGGTTTCCTAAGATTTTGGGACCTATCTGTACTCCTCCACACAATATTAGGAAACCACTTGCTGGCCTGTGGCTCTTTGAGTGCTTCTCCCCTTGGACCCCTGCGCTCATCAGCACCTTCCAAGAGCTGAGACAGCCGGTCCGAGACCGTCCTGCCAAAACACCCATCGGCAACCAGGTCCTGTGAGATGTCACCCATGGCTGTCACTCATTAGCAGTTCTTAAAATCCCCCTTTGGCTTAGGTGTTGCAAAGAGACGGGCTGGAGGCCATGTCCCAGCCTGTATCCGGCCTGGTGGACCCCAATGGATGCAGCAGATGCCAAAGAAAGCTTCACATGCCCGTGGCTTACAAGAGCACAGTGTACAAATGGCCTTGGGGACCGCATGTTTTAAAGAACTGGCATGTGATCTTCTTTCTTAAAATATGTCTCAAAACTCAGGCCATGAGTAATAATTGCCTATGTTCTTTTTTAATAGCTCTATTTTAAAGATGAAACACCTCTGTTGAAAGAATACTGAGCTACTGAGAACAGCTTGGGTTGTTTAATAAAAAAAAGTCAAACTGTTACTTGTATATTCTTGTTTAAATCCAATATTTATTTAGATATAGACAGACAAAAATTACAAATGCAAATGACCGTGTCATCACTGTGAAATGAATCATCCATCATTCTGTAGCATGATGCAAAGACTGCGGATAGGACCGTTGATAACTTAATTACTAAAATGCTTATAGCTATAATGAATCCTTATGGTTATCAGGAGCTAGCAGCAACTGCATTTGCTTTGTCAGGGAGCTACCTTAAAAATACCAGTGCAAAGCCAGATGAAAGTTCATTACTTAAACAGAGACACCTGCCTGATGCTTTAGCTCTTAATTATGATCAATTGTTTCAAGCTGTGGAGGTCAACCATTTCACACGCTTGCATCCTTCAGCTCTTTCCTCTCACCATTTTTCACAGGGAGAGTTTAATTGCTTTTCTGACTTTCCTTCTGCTTTCTCTTGGAGAGATGGCCTTATACTCCTTATCCCGAACAAGCCCTCCCACCGGGGGGAGACGGGAGAGCAGTGTCTGCAGAGGTGGCCGTGGTGGAAGCTGTGGAAGGTGGCACGAGGGCATGGGAGAAGCGGTGAGTACGGGAGGGGCAGAAAGTCCGGACGTGGGGCTGTGTGGCATTTGAGCAAGCAGGGGAGTGATGTGATTTGTCCTTTGGGCCTTCTTTTATATCCCCGTGATAACTCATGTTGGAAGAAGAAAGAGTGCTCGGGTCCCTCTCTTAAATATCCTTACAAGGAGATGATGCATTAAGGATAGCAAATCATTGACTTTCTCTCTGCTGAAGCTGTCCTTGGATCCGGATGTTTTCTGGAACACCTATTTTACATTTAAATGGTTCTAGTATTTAACATATCTTGTTTACGGCAGAATTGAAGGGATTTACTGTCCTGCACTGTGATCAGGGATAGCCTGGCAGGTAGAGGCATGATGTGATGGGCTCCAGCTGGTTTGCAGCTGGAGGTCCTGGTCGCGTCTCCCACCAGGCTGCCCTGGGATGGATGGTGCGTTGTTGGCGCTGCGGCAGCCTAATCGCTGGTACAGGCCTCCGTCACAGCAGTGTTAATGCTGCAACTGTGTTCTCAGCATTAATTTCTCTTATGCAACAGTTGCCAAAGGAACGAATCGAAATTACCCTTCCCTATGTTTACTGTGTGTTTAATAACTATTAATAAGTTAATATGTCTGATAATAATTATTAATATGATAAACTATTCTTTCAGAAAAAATGGGAACAGGAAGTCCTAAAAATGTGCAATAGAAAATAAAATGGAAAAATAGTAACAGCTTCCTCCTGACTCAAGAAGCAGAAATAAGGGATTCCTTTCTGTCACAGCTGGTGTCTATCCAGTGATAATTTGGGTTCTGCCAGTTGTGTGACTGGAGGTATTAGATATAATCAGACTGATTCCCCTTGAGTTTCTGCACATGCTTTCATTGCAATGCCTATGTATTTTTTCCTTATCTAGTTAATTCTGCAATTTCTCACGTATGCAGCAATTTGAGTCACCGCTGAGTAAATGCATGTTTTCCATCGCTTTGTCAGGGCGCAATCACTGCGGCGAAGCTCTGGGAGTCAGTGGCAGCCGGTGCGAAGCCTGTTGGGGGCCTGGTGGCTTTGCGCATCAGGATGTGCCATGCAGATCGCCCGACTCTGGGGGTCAGCACAGCCAAATAAATGAGCACAAGCCTGGCCAGCAAAAGCCGTTTGCAGTGCAGTGCATCTTCCTGAAAACTGTGTTCTGCAGCGTTTGAAGGCATACGGATATGACTTCCTTCTCATTCAGAGAAGCTATGTAATACATGCCCCTGTGCTATATTTTGCATATAAATTGGGATCAAAAGTACTGGAATGCAATCTTTCCTACTCTGTTTTCCAGCCTCATGGTATCTGAGCCCATCATTTGATGATGTGTTGGCTGCTCTGTTAAAAATCACTTGCAGCCCAGAAGCAGGAGTTTCTAGGGGGTATGTTTTTAAGAGCGAGAGTTTCAGTGATCTCTTTTTACAGTGTGACGTACCTGCAGGGGCAGAGAGCTGTGCCTGGGCTGGGAGCAGTACCCTGGAGCAGGTACAGGGGGATTGTGTTTTTAATTAAGCTAATATTGGCTACCTGTGAACTCTTAGGGGTCTCATTATCTCACTTCACAGTTTGGTTCTCAACTAATTGTTATCCCCCAAACCTCAGAGATCGCAACTTGAGTGCTGTGACACCTGTATACAGGTCAAAAACGCTGTTAAAAGCAAAGCTGTTGTATTTCCACTGGAGGAGAGAACCAGAGGCCAGCATCCACGGGGCTCTTTAGCCATTAGCAGCTGAAGTTCTTAGAAGAAGAGTTTATAACATGTGGTCCTATGGCTGTGCCCAGCAAGACTTCATTTACGTGATATTATTTGTGCTTTAACATAGCTAAATGTTTTTGCCTTGCTTATATTCTAGGATGTCTTGCCTAGTTCACTATCTTGCTGAAGATGAGCAGAGTTTGGCCTGAACCACAGCTCTGAATTGCAGACCTCCTGACTTTGGGAAAATCTGCACCCAAAATTTCCCTTTGCCCCTGGCTCCTATAGCACTGTGGGTCAGGCATAAGCTGGAGCAATTAACACCAAATTGTATGACTATGTCAACGAGAGCAGAGAGGGGTTGTTTGGGGTGAAAGTGATGCTGCAAAATGCAGGCTCTCAAATGTGTACGGGGAGAAGAATCTCTGTTCCTCCTGGTCTCCTTCCCAAATGGCAATTAGCTCCTCTGGAGTGCTCTAATAGTCCTTGTCCTTCCCATTTAAAAAAAACAGAGCAAGAGTCATTTTGTGGTGAAAGAAAAGAGGGAGTTGGGGCTGTTTCTCCAGCTGTGGTGTGCCAAAATGCCGGGAGAAAATCTGGCCTTTTGCTTCCCTTATGCAGGACTGAATCCTGCCAAAGCCTGTGCTGTTCTTCAGGTGCTGGTCACAACTCCACTCCTGCCATGTGTTCCCGTCCCTCCCTGCATGCCTGGCAGAGCAGTCATGCTGCGGTGGGATGACCCGCCTTAGGGAATGGGCCCGTGTGAACACATGCTTGGAGAAAGGCACCATGAGACGCAAGCAATTAGGCTTCCCCAGGGTGGCTTCCACCACCTCCTTGCCCAGCAGCAGCTTTCAGGCAGTGAAGTGTCACGTGAGTGGGAAATGCAAAGTTGGGGGTGAGGACAGGATTGCCGCTTTTGGTAGCGGTGCAGGCGTATGCTGGCTTAAATGGTTCGTGGAATTATAGGTTAGGTCCATACTCTGTGTGAACCTAAACCAAATAGCTGGTCTCGCCCTCTTCTTGTCCTCCTTGCTGTGCCTCTTCCCATTCATCCAGGAAAGAGGTTAATTTTCTGCTGATTTGGTTCTTGGAAGGTCTTTGCAGTGAGTTCATGGGCAGGGAGAGAAGGAGAACCGGATCAGCATGGGATGCTGTGCAGCTTGTGCCTCAATCGTCTCTCCACATCGCTTCTTATTAAAAGTATTTATGCTCAGGCTTCCTACTTCTCCCTTTCTTTCACCTCTCTTGCCCTTTGATTCTTCAAATAGTTGGAAATTTGGCCTCTTGCCCACCTGCTATTGTCCATTGCTTGTGTATGTGGACAAATAAATGAAGTCATTATTTCAATTAAATTAATTTCTTTAAGTCCTACAAATACGCTCGGTGGGAGATGGGTGCCACGTGGTCACTCTGGCCTCTTGCTCGCCAGGGGAAGGCGCAGGGCGAACTTGCACTGCTGCAATCTCTGGTATCCTCGGTCATGGGGACTTGCAAGGAACCTCCTGATCTGGACAGATTTTTGGGGGGCAACTTCTTCCTGTAATATAACTTATCTGCACAAAGTCATCCAGTGCACAGAGCCGGCATGCAGGAATATAAAGCTGTTAGATTTCCTAGACAGGATTTTTCATTGTCAAAATGCACTGGGAAAGTCGAGGGAAGGGATCGTGAAGCCTAGTAATTGGTGAAACTGGGATTTGTACCAGAGCAGTGCAACTACCTCCGAGGCCACAGAGCTTTTCTCAGCTCTTTTTCCAGCTGTTTCCTGTCCCACAGAGCTCTATTAGTTGAGCTTTTATGGGATGAGGTCCTCATTCGCACGAGGTCTCTTGGTTGTCTGAGCGCGAGGCTTGGGCTACTGCACCGCCCCAAGGCTTCTTTGAAGCTCCCTTTTATTCTAGCAGAAACTGAAGTTTACCCCCGTCAGCACTGTCCGAAAGTCATATTAGCGATAATAAACCCAGTGCTTGGGAAGTGTTTGTTTTTAAAATGTAAACTGAAGGAAACTGCCTTTTGAAAAAAGCGAATGATTTGGAGATCATGTTACAGGTACACTGAAATAGAGGCTTTCCAGCTGCTGAATTCTGGGATTTGCATCTAATAGAAGCTTAATTCAAAGTTTAAGTCTGAATAGCATTACCTAAAAGCCGCCCACATGGGTAAGTAACATTTAGAAATTCCTGGGGGTTGGAGAAGGTGATTTTGTTGAGCGGTCCAGGTGCTTCCAAAGCAAATAATTACTCTTTGAAATTAGAGCCCCTTGTTTGTCTCAGTCTGCCTCCTCCCTTGCCTGGTCTTTTGGAAATACAAAGTCAAGAAATAAAGCTCAGGAGGTTATTAGCACCTCCATGTTCCATCCTAATACGGAAGCGGGCAGAGCCGCAGACAGGACTGACTGCCTGTGCTGTCGCTGGCTTGTTGATGAACCAGAAAAGCTTCTATTGGTTTATGGAGATGAGATTTAGATTTACACAAAAGCTTGACACCATGCCATGTTTTTAATTATTATTACTTTTTTTTGAAAAGATATATGAGATGAGACATGTATACACCATAGATCCTTAATGTGGCTGTTAAGGAGAAGACCTTTGCCTCTGAAATTCATGTGTATATATATATATTTTTGGAGTTAACTCATTGTATAATTGCTATTTAAACAAACTGGGGCCAGATTCCTCTAATTTTGCTCTCCTCAGAAAATGTCTTTCTTCTTAAGTTGGCTCATTGCTTTTAATGAGAGGTTGGCTGGATTGGATTCCAAGTAAATGTAAAAACAAGAGGTAAAATCAAGACCTTACACTAACTTTTATGGTTCCCTAATTTAGAGCAAACTGAGCCCTTTTAATTAAATATTTTCCTTGGCATTTTTAACTTTCTGAAGCTACAATTGATTGCCCATGTTTCACCATTTATGTCTGGGATTATTAGTGGAACCTGGCCTTGTTTTGGCCTCTTCAGTAAGTTATCAGCTTTTGAAGCTGCTCTTTTGTGAAAGGTACGGTGCTTTACATAGGCAACTCAATGCTAAAATCAAAGAATAAGTTGCTCTGTTATCTGCTCACTTTTAAATATCCTCTAAATTGTTCAGTGCACTAGGTTTCAATGAGATTTTGACAGATTAACAGCTGACAATTCATCTTGGAGCCTTTGGTAAATCCAGCTCTAATTAACTGACATTTTAATGGTCCCTATGTGGTCACCAGCTTCAATATAATTTAATTTAATTTAATTTGCTGGGCATGATTCGGCACACATGAAATCTGCAGCCAAACTCGCGTTCCCGTCCCTGCTGCAAGCAGTGCCAGAGACAGAGGCTGCCGTCGGTTACTCACGAGTGTCATTAAGAGCAGGTCCAAAGCCCCGGCAAAGGCAACGTGAAGACAGCAGGAGGCTTCACAAGCTCTCAGTGTGACAGTTCAAGCTAAATAAAGTACTCTGGTTTCTCCCCCCCCTCCTTTTTTTTTTTTTTTTTTTTTTAAAAAGGCAAATTCGCTGCGGGAATCGTGCCTCTGGGATAGGAGGGAGCCTGGAGCTGCCTTGCGGTGGGCTCTCCCACGCAGCGGGGCAGCTCGCTCCTCACCAGCTCAAACCATTATTATTCCTCATGAAATATATGCATTAAATATATGCTGAGTTCCACCTTCCATCCTATAGCTGCGCTTCAAACCTCAAAGACAGACCAGAAAAAATAATTCCACCTGTTACTCTAATGCAGGGCATATTTGTCCGGCGAGGTGCGGAGCACAAGCCATACAAATGCTCGCAGTTAAGTTCTAAAGCCTCTATTAAATAGACTCAAATACATTTGTACATGTATTAATTTAATTCCTTCCTTGTACCTATTAATTCAGTACGTCAGAGGAATGTTTCTGTGGTTTACTTGATTGCAGGTTAGCTGTATCACTTCTCACCTGCAGGTGGGGTTGCATCAGTCCCTATGCCAAAAATGTTGATTCACTGAGAAGCTGAAATACCATATTTATAACCTAAAATATATTTTAGTGATGCAGGGGTAAAAAAAGCCCTGTGCTTGATACCTTAGCTGTTCTGGTCACTGTGCTTGCAGCTGGAATATCCCCAGCGCTTTTTATAAGTTGTATTTTGGTTCTCTGTAATGGTAGGATACGACAGAAATGTCCTGTAATGGTGCGAATTGGCTTGATAATATGTTGTGTTTATATGGCAGCTTTTGCTGTGATGGTGCTGTATGAAAGCCTGTATAAGCTGGTGCACAAGTAGTTTTAGACTCTTCAGATCTGTTCTACAGCTCTGTCCACAATATTGTTGAAGAGCCCACTTCGCATCTGCCGGGGCTTTACCCTTGCTACGAGTGGGTGGGGGAAGTCCGTTCACTTGTGTATGAAGGATAAACTGCACGACACCCCAGGATATCGAAAAATAATTTGGTGAGCTTAGTCTGGGAGGCTCAGAAAGAAGATAGCAGGCTCAACCTGATGGCTTTGCCATGTCCATATTCCTCACTCTTGTCGCTTGGAGACAGTTTCTCCCAAGCTGGTAACTTTGGCGGCTGCTTTCCGTTCTTCACCTTGTTACTGAATGATCTCCCAGCCTCCTTCCAATAGGATTTAGTTAAAAAGGTAACAATGGAATTGGAATACGGTGGAATTGCCTATAGCTTGGCCAAGAACAACCAGCCTCTCCGGCCGGGCCCCTGCCTGGAAAGGGAGATCCAGGATGCTCACGCAGCCTTGCTCCACTGGGTCGCCTGCTCTGCCACGGGTCAGGCATGCCCAGCTCGTGGCAGCTCCCTTGCATAATCCTCGGAGCGCACGGAAATTATATGTTACTAAAATTAAATAATTATGTAATAGTAATTTTTAATTTAAATATTACCTCAGTGCATGAAGGATTTAAAAGAAAAATTGACTTCTTGCTCCTTCTGCTGTAATACTGCTTTGACAAGCTCTTAAGCAGAGAATGCGAAACCTTGCCAATATTCTGAATATTGCTAAATGTTGCCTTTAACCATGCGGTGTTTTAGCACACAGGATGAAATTAATGAATCTGATGATAATGAAGGTATAACTGAATGAGATGAGTGTTATGCCTGGAGGCTAATCATCAAGTAATTCGAGTGAGGCTGCAATTATGAGATTAAGATTTGTCTGATAACATTGTTTACCTTTATATAAAACAAAATCCAACACTTAACAAAGCAGCAGTAAATTAAATTAGAGGAAAAGAAAATATAAAGCGCATTTTTTCCCCCTTTATCTTTTTCCAAAACAGGTATATTGAGTTAGCTGTATTCAGAAAGCCTGGCGTTGCTGCAACCTGGAAGAGAGAATAAATGTGCTCGAGACCCCGGGGGCAGGTGGGGATCTCACCGGGGCGGACGAACGCGCGGTGCTTTGGCCGCAGCGTCCCTGGCGCAGGGTTTGGTGGGCAGAGGTGGGTGTAGAGCTGGGGTGGGAGGTGTTGGTGCTCTCCCGTTCGCTGCACATCTTTCTGGCTTTGCTCAGACGGGTCTCCACAGACGGCGACTCAACACTGATGCTCTGGCATGAAGCACTGCAAATACCATCCCGTTGCTTTTCGTATTCTCCGCCCACACCTGGAAACCTCATGAAGAAGCAGGGCTTGGAAATGAAGTAATTTTGTCACTGTCACTGTCATTCTCCCGGCCCGTTTGCGCACACGTGCATGGAGGTTTCCAGTGCTGGTGCTGCTCAGCTTTTACTGGACAGCAGGCGAGGGGCTGACCTGGCCTATACTGGGCTATCATGATCTTTCCACTAGCTGACTTTGCCAGCAAATCACCCCAAACATGCCTGGTGCTGTCCCATGCTGACCATCCAGGTGCCCTGGAGGAGCGAGCTGGAGAGACCAGTTCACATTGCTTGGGGATAGGGATGTGCTCATGTGCCACAGGGAGGAGAGACCAACCTGAGGTGAAGGGGATGAGGTCAGGATACCGAAAACACAGCTGGAAAAAAAACGAGGAGAATATCTAGAAGCATGTGAGACATCTCCGGGTGGGTGGCCAACAGAAAGGAGGAAAGAGAATCGCCCAGAGTGGTGTGTGAGACACAGTTACACTGGTTTCTCTGGAGAAAGAGCAAAAGCAGGGCAAGAGTGGGGATGTCGGAAAGGAATGAGTTTGCAAATGAAAGACTCGGAAGAAACTGAGTTTTTAGAAAAAAAGATGTGGCGCTGGAAACGGCAAGGTGGCTTTGTGGGGTCCAGCCCTGGAAATGCTGCGCTGCTGGAAGAACCTTTTAGAGTTCAGTAGAAATACAGACTTATAGGCTGGGAGTCTGGAGGAGAGACATAGGCGCAGAGTACAGCCCGTCACTGTTTTTGTGACTCCGAGTTAGTCAAGGATGTTCTTGGCCGTTAAAGCCACCAGGAGAGAGATGGAGTTTTTTCCGCCACAAGATGGCATCAGCATTGCAGTGAAGGAAGGAAAGACTGCAAGAGAGCCTCAGACTGGAGGCCAGAATGGATTTGAAATGAAAACATTTTAAAATTAATAGCAGGCTGGTAGAAAACAAGCACTTGTCACACAAGCGTCTCTTACGAAATTGTATTATCTAAGCACTTATTTTTTGATGCATAAAATTAAATTGCCACTCATCAGATGAACCTGTGTGGCGGCTGATTATGGTACTAGTTGAGTGAGCAAAATTTTGCTGGTAAATACTTTGGTGTCTGTTGTTTGCGCAGACAAAGTAGAAGCGGTTCGTGGTCCTCTCGCAGGCCTCCTAGAGCCTCTCAGTTGTTCACTATAAGCTAACAACAATATTCATCCTTGTCTAATGCTTACCAAAGTTGTTTCTAAAGGTTCTGACTGCTGTTCATTTTATGGAAGTTCTCATTAAGATGCTCTACCTACTTATTTCAACCCTTTTTCAGGGCTCCCTTTTGGTTCTGGGTGGCCCCATAGGGTTTGTTTAGAGTGAAAGTCCACCTAAATACTCTTGTTGCCTCTTTAATCTCCCTGAATGCACCAGCTTGCTTGAAATTTATATTGGTTTTGCAGTATTCCAGTATAGCTATATTCCTATACAAAGGGCTAAAGAAATCTATCTTTCTTCTCTTAATGATTTATATCTCCCTCTTTTTGCTGATTTGGTTTTAAAGCAATAGTTATCAAAATGTCATGCTGGGGAATTTAATTCATGGTGTCACAGGATTATGCCAGGGAACTCTGAGATTTATCAAGCGCTAACCATAGGTGCTTCTCCTTTGCTGTGTTTTATGATATATAGCTGCCAAAGGCTTATTTCTTTTAACTGCTGTGTGTGTTGCTACAGTTTTCATAGGAGTCATGGAATTCATGTTTTTTTTCCCTTTTTTTTATTTAAAAAGACATGAGCTTTATCATCTTTACTGTGGGCAGGTGGTAGGACAGGAACGTAGGATGGTGATCCATCTTAGTAGCCCTTCCAGTCTAACCAGCAAACATGCGTGGCCCAAGGAATGCATAAAGCAATGTTGAACCTCCGATCAGTTGTGCAGTAATGTGCGTGCTCTCTTGATCCTCTTGCAGCTATCCATTTATTTCTGAAAGTGCTTTTGCAAGTGGTGTTATAGCAATGACTGTTGTGCTTGATCTTGCATGTACTTCACACGCGGAAACGCCGCTGAAGCCCATCAATGTTTGAGCTAGAGGGCTTCCAGACCTGGCCTGCGATGGCTATTTATGAGGCTATTCAGTCGCTTAAAATAAAAGAACAACATCGCTTGACTTGATAAATCTTTTCAGCATGGATGATACTAGAGAGCTAAACAAGATCAGACAGACACAATGCGGTTGGGTTATGTTATCTATTTTGCCTTTTTTTTTTTTTCCTGCAAATGTGAGGTGGATTATGGCTGTGGTGGGTTTTTGTTGACCAGCAGTTGCATTTGCTTCATGGCCTCTCCTGGGTTGAAGTAAGCTGGCTGGCAGCATTTTCTTGAGGGGAAAATGTTTCTGGCATCTGTCACCCTCCTTCCTGGGAGCAGAAATGTTTCTCTTAGTTGTTTTAACTGCCCCAGCAGGTAGGTTTCATCTTTGATCTCGGGAATGTGTGACAGCTCATGTTATCAGCCTTACGTTTGAAATGTGCTGGAAATAGCCCTACCATTTTGCCTTCAGTTCTACCTCCCTTCCATCATCCAGTTTAACTTCTTAATCCTGTAGACATAGCATATCATTATACAATTTTCCCTTTACACGTCCACTTAATGTTTTTATCACCCTTCTTAGTTCAAGGCCTTTTATCATCAATTCATTTTAAGCATTTCTTCCCTCTGCCTCCTAGAAAAGGAGATAGTAAAAGTAAAAAGGCAAATGACACAATTGGAAACCCAGCTCCTGAGGCATCAAAGCTGCGGTGCCTTTGACAGAATACCCGCAGGACACCAGAGGCTGTCGTAGAGCAGCAGTGCCTCCAGCTTCGCACATTTGCATTCACGGCAGTACAATAACTGCTTTAAACGGAGTTTTGGGGGAGTTTTTGCCTTCTTTTGGCAGAAGTCCTGCCCCGCCTCTTGGATAGCAATTGCACAACCCCGTGTTTCACGGCGCGGCAGCTCGCTTTGGAGGTTTCCTTCCGCAGGCAGCTGGGTTTTGTGCCGCTCTTCAGCAGTGCCGTAGCGAAGGTGGAGCGCGGCTGCGTGAGCTCCTCGCCGTGAGCGCAGCTGGGCGCTTCCCTCCCGTTAGCCAGGCTAAGACGCGGCTGATGTGGACTGACGGGAACGTCTTTCTAAACGTACATGTTGCTGTCTGAGCATATACATATGTCTATAGACGTTGCCATATGCCAGTCCCCCTTCCCATGAAAAATATAATATATTTATTAACTTCATGAAACTCATATGTCAGGCTTGAGCGTGGTATGGCAGAATGTAAAGCATGTACTTTGGCTTTTCACTCTTTCAACATTCAGCTTTTTTTAAAAAAAAACAACCCACAACAACAAAAAAAGCCAACCCTGGTTGTATGGCTATACACTCGTGCATAATGCATTCCTAAAAACATTTTGAAGTTTGGATTGGCTGAATATGGTCCATGGAGTTAGGATCAAGGCCTTTTACAACCTAACAGTCTGGGTTAGTCCGCCTGTGCAGAAGAGGCTGAGGGTATGGGAACGCACCACGTTCAGCCTCGGGGAAGGGACTTGGGCTTTCAAAATAGTGGCTGGAATTCCTAGCAGTATTCCCAGGCTTTGGAGGAGGAGGTGGATGATGTGCTCACAGCACCGTAGTGTGCAGAAAAGGAAGAGAGGAGGCTGGATGCAGGGGGAGAGGATCCAAGTCCAGATTTCAAACAGGGCAGAAGATCAGATTGAAAACCATAGGAACTGCTTGGAGCCACCTACCTAGACATGGAAACAAGAGTCACTGGTATGGTACTAAATCAGCTGGAATTATAAGGATTTGGACCTAAATGTACTTGGAAATTCAACTGGAGTAGGGTGGAAGCTTCTGAGCTGGCACGTTCCTAAGGAGGATGCTGTTTGTGTTACAATCTCGTGTTCAGTAACCGTCAGTTGTAGCGATTATCAGATGTGAGGTCTGAGATATTTGTTGATAGTCAAGAAGAGCTGTGGCTGCACTTCAAAGCCTCTGCAGCTGATGGTTTGTGCTGGGATATTTTGCACCCTGCTGCTTGGAGGGAAGCAGCCCGCTAGGTGTGAGATCGGCACGGCTGGCCCTTGCACCGGGGTCACCCAGGGCTTCGGCGTCATTTTGGGTTGGAAGTCCTCTTCTGCACACCAGAGGGGCTGTTTGATGCTTCTGCACGCTGGATATTTTCCCAAGCTTTTTGCAAGTGAAACGGTAGAGGTGATGCTTACAGACAGCTCCCACCCTGCTGCCTCTGCGTGAGCACCCAACGCTGCTCGTGTCGAGTTGCTGTTGTGTTTCTCGGTGTTGCCTGGTGAAGAAGAAAAGCTCTTTTCCCAAACAACGGGACTTCTCCTTGCTAAGCGGGAAGGTGCTTTGTCAACCTCTAAGTCCTTGGAACTCACTTTAGGTCCTTGGAACTCACTTTAAAGTGAGAGGTAGGCATATGTCTGTGACTATTTTATGCCAGAATTACTTCGTAATGTGATCGGCAGTCACAGTTGTTGGGACTTTCCCCCATATTAATTTAAACTGAGATTCATCAGATGCAATTAAACTAAAAGACGGGGCACTCTGCAGCTAAGGAGTTTGTCACTGCTCCGTTCAAAACCCGTCCTCTGCTCTGTTGCCCATCCCACGTCTATGTTGGGCCTCAGAGGCCCCGGCCAGCAGCCCTGCTCTAGGCTTTTGGTAAAGTTTTCTCTTTTCGTTAGAGCAAAAGCCGCGGCGAGCCGGGAGCCGTCCCCTCGGACCCACCGTGTGCGCAGAGCAGGCAGCAGATGCTGCTTTTTTTTTTTTTTTTTKTAAACCCCAAATTTAATCATGCTTGGAGCAGTCCCGCAGGTCTGAAAAAAAACAGATTTATGGATTCCAGGCATCATGGCTGGATTTTAAAGCAGCAGAACGTGCTTTTCGGAGGTGCTGCCTCTCCTTGGCCCCGGGAAAGCAGGCGGCATCGCTGCCCGCGCATCCCCGCCGGGGCGAGGGGGACGTGGTGCCCTCCGTGTCACTGGGGCACAAAAACGGGGCAGCTGGGGCTCAGCAGACACGCAGTTGTGCACCGAACAGGTTCGTTTAGTAAATGCTTAAGGCAGATAAAGCTGCTTCTGAAGTGTTTTTAAGGAAATTTGTCAGATTATATGTCAAATTCTAGTGTGAACCTGCACAGCTTAATATTTTTGCAGTTTCTTAGCAAGTATTTCTTGTTTTCAAATATACCGAGCTGACACTTTATTCCTGTCGCAGTGCCTGCCCTGCAAGCCTGCGCAGCTGCAGAGCCCTGACCCTGTTTTTTGATCCAGGCTTCCAGAGATCCAGGAAGAGCCAAAAATATGAAAACTGCCTTTCAAGAAAGCATAAATTATAAAATGAAGAAGATTTCCTCTCTGTCAGGAGGCAGTGTGTGTACGCCTGAAGCAGGAGAAAAACCACACAGAGGAAAAGCAAGGAGTTTCCCAATGCCTTGAGAGGTCTCGCTGGCCAAGATTAGTTTTTGCTTCGACCGGAGTAACAGCTCACGGCAGCTTTCACGCAGCATCCTCCGTGTCACCGCTGATTTCGTCTGAGATCCAAAAAAGGCTACTAATAGATTATTTCAGGCGTTACATGTGTTGTGTGCTATGCTTATGGATGATGGAGGGATACCGTTACAGCCCGTAAAAAGACCGTTTTGAATTGTACTTGCACAGCACGCTAGCAATCGGCGGAGAGTAAAATCTGTCCTTCTGGGGTGGATTAGATAAGGGAGAGTGGAAATAGGGCTCCCCAGGGTCGCTGGGAAATGTCTCCGCGCTAGGGAGGTCTGCATGCAGCTGGGATGGCATGGGGAGTTCCTCCAGACCAGGGTGGACCTGGAGGCCTGGCAACTCCAGAGAAGACAGCCCGGGCATGCAGGAAAAATGGCAGATCTGTCTTTCCCATCTTCCCATAATTATGACATGGGAAATGGGGACCCCTGGCATCGTTGGTTTTGGAGCACAAAGTTCCTCTATTCTCTTCATAAACTGAGCAGGCTTCACAGTCATCTTCTACATGACTGGGAGTCCTGAAGGCAACACCTTCACACCACATCCTATATGAAGGCCTAGAAGAGATGAGCTTTCAGCCTCGGTGGCCCACAGCCCTTACTTAGCCTTTGATGTAAGATCTTTTGGCAAAAACATCCCATCTTCCTCTGGAGAGATTCAGGCACTTCAGGAGCTGAAGTCTCCCTTAAAAGACATAATTGAAGACGGGACTTGGGTTTCAGAGCCATAGTGGTAATCTGCGGCAGATGCAAGCGCTGCCTGGAGTTACCAGAGCTACGACACTTAACGCTGATCGAGAGGCAGTCCACTGGGTGCTTATCTGCCCTGGAAAGTTTTGTGCGAGTGGCTGCACAGACCAGATCCCTTTCAAATGAACCAAACTGGTGCTGGTGTAGCGGGAATGTGCTCCAACCGCTAATGTGCATTCAGACAAGGGCTGGTCTGAAGTAACCCCCCAAAACGCCTATACTTTGGACATTGGGTCCCCAGCACCAGCTGCCCACTCTGCAGATCCTTGCCCTGACTTAGGCCTAGCCTTAACACAGCTGTATGAAACCTAATGCTGAGAGAACAGCTGGGCAAGGCACCATCAGTCTTTTTAGCACCCTGGCATGATTTGTTACAGCTGAGTCCTTCCAACAAATCCTTAAGATTTTCAGCAGCTATAAGCTTTTTATAGCAAATCAGATTTTTGCACCCATCTGGTTGACTGGTTATAAACATACATCTCTCAAGCTGGCTTGTTATGTTTTGTCAGTATTAAAAAGAAAAAAAGCCCACAATGTGCAGTGGAGTATTCATCTGTATCTGCTTTTGATGACTTGCACCTCTCGCAAATGAACACCAATAAGCAGGAAAAGCAGTTTGCATATGAAATGCTGAAGACAAAAGACTCAAAACACAGCAAAGCAACAGGATGGCGTGTTGCAAAACATCGAATCGGGCCTGGGGCTTACTGCCAGGATCGGTACTTGGAGTCAAACCCGCTGGTACAAGAAATGAGTTATGGGACGCTGATAGTGAGCAGGTGTCTTTAGAGGCGCCGGGCGTCACCTCGTCACGGTGACGTGCCTGCCCGTCGGCACCTGTGTTCAGAAGCATTGATCTGGGACTTCCGTGCATCCCATCGCTGGCGGATAAGCAACACTAATTAATTTTCCTCCTTTCCTCTGAATCTAGCTAACTCAAGAAACATCTCGTTGATTGTGATTTTGGCAAGTTCAATGTGTGTTCTGTGCACTGGGGGCAGAAGGTTTGCCGTGAAGTGTTGCACTTAGCAGTGGTAGTGTGTTGAGACTAGTACGGTACTAGAAAAGAGCAGGGCCCTATTCACTGCTTCCTCAAACTCGGTTGCTGAAGTTTCTGTTGCTTTGGTGCCTCGTTGCAGGTGTTTTGGGTGGACTCAGTGATCATGCTTGCAAAGGGTTTCGAGCACATTCACAACGAAAAGCCAGCGCCATGGCTGTGATACAGTCACAGCAGACTGGGCAGATCTGGGGCTCAGCCCAGGATGGTCTTGAGAGGACTCAGAGCTAAGTCCCGCGGTGTTCCCCCCAAAAAAAGGTAAAATTTGTACAGTTTAGGGGACAGAAAGGATGCGTCTGAATTACCGACTGCAAAAGGGGAAGGGCCTGGGTTTGACTTGCTGTAATCTGGTGAGACTACACGTCTAATCCTGATATTAATCTCTCCGCTGGCGTGTGTATGATTTTGGAGTATTTGAAGTAGCAAATCTCTAACGCTTTAATACAATTTATTGAAAGAACATTACTTCCACTCCCTGTGCATCAGGCAATGAAATTAATTGAACGAGTGATTCCTGGTTGAACCTCTGTGCTCCCCTTGCCCTGCTCTGCCCGCCTTTGTACCCGAGGAAAACCTGGGCAAATTCAAGTGAAATCTGGTCTGGAAGCGCATGGCTTCTGGCTAGCTGCCGGCAGCTCTGCTTTAAGGCTCATCACCTGTATGGTGTAAAATGCCAAGGAGAGGAACTGCCACATATAACGTGAAATCTTTGAAGGGGGAATACCCGCTGCAGTATAGACGGCTCTTCCTACGGCGCCTTTCAGGCTGCTCAGCAGTTACGAGGCTTTTTTATAGCAAGTCAAATCTCTTCACCCATCTGCTTGTCTGCTTATAAAAACATATCCCTCTGGCGCACTTGTTACATTTCATTACCGCTAAATAAAATAAAAAGCCGACGCACCTTGCCCACTGGTTTAGTCATCGGTGTCCACTTCTGGTGCACCGCAGCTCCTGTAAAGAGGAGCACAGATGCTCTGGATGTGAGGGTCGCGCTCTGCTACGGTTTCCAGGCCTCTCGTACCAAAATGAAGTTCATTAATGATGAATGTGAAGGTAATACACATCAAACGGCGCAGCCACAACGGGCAGATTTCCAAGCAGAAATGTGATGGATACGTGATACAGATGTTGTCCTTCACGAGCAATTAAATTTCCTTCCATCACACCCTCATGAGAAAGAGAGGTAGGAAAGAGTCAGTGTTATTACTAGTTATTTAACAATTGTGCACGCTCTGCATGTTTTGTTGCGCTCTGTAAACAGTCAAATCTCCATGGGAAAAGGGATTAAAACGGCCAACGCGTCATGTTACCCATCACCTGAGCAGGGCTCGGTGCTCCTCATCTGCGGCCTCCTGAACGTGTTCATCATGGCTCGGGATGTGCGGACACAGGCACGTACCGACAGCGAGACCTGCGACTGCGCTGTGCTGGGCTCATCGTGTGCCTTAATACAAATATTATTTGTTGTAAGCCCAAAAAAGGGTAGGGTCTAATCCAACACCATGCAACAGAATAAGAGACAACTAATGAAACTGTGCCTTATATTAAATATGAATCCTTTTCCCTCTTCCTTTCTTTCTTCCTACATCTAATTCTCTCCAATTTTCCAGGTCCACCTGCTTTAGTTTACGAGGGCTCTATTTGGCTCTGTTTTTATTTCTGTCCCTTTCCATCACCTTAATTTGTTTTCCAGCGCTGGCACTTCCGTAGCTGGTTGCTGGCTGCAGTGGATTGTTAAGAGCAGATTTTACAGCTTATATGTAGGCACTAATATCTGCTCACCCTCGCTTCAAATCCCATTTTAGGCGACCGCCTTCTGCCTCCCTACATCTCCTTGCCTTTTTATCCGGAAACAACGCTTTCCCTGTCCCCGGCTGGTTTGCAGTTAATCAGCGGCCACACTTCTGGGCCTGGCAAAGTGATTCCTGTGTGTATTCAGTTTGAAAAGCAGATTGGGTTTGTTCGGTATGAAATGTAATTGGAGGGGGTACGGTGTGAGTGCAAAATGATTCTTATATTCCTCATTCTGCAAGGAAAAGTCGTGGCGCATAATCTAGTCAGCTAGGTGCTGTGCACACGGCAGTGAATTTTATTTAGCTTGATTTATTACATAGTCCTTATCCTAGGCTGTCAGCATTGGTACAAATCCTTAAAAACAGGCAGTGCAGAAAGTCAGTATTACAGCACAGAAGCTTACCCATCCTCCCCGGACAAAACCGCCCTTTTTCCCTTTAAATAAACCATTCATCTTAAAATAATAATTGAAGCTGTGGCTTCCTCGCCAGCGGCTGACGCCGCGGTCCCGCGCCGTGGTGTACCTGGTACCGCCGCTCTCTTTCTGCAGGGGGGAGCCGAGGAAGCTATGGCTGCGCTCTGCCTGTTTGTTTATAGGATCAAGATTAATGTCGTGTGGATGAAAAACATGTTTATTTATAGGCTCGTGACTAATGTAGTGGGTGCACGCGACATCAGTAAACATTACTGACTATTCCTCTGCGGGAGTGGGAATAAGTGGCCAGAGCGGGGTGTTGCTCCCCCAGGAGAAAGCCGAGCGCGGCGGCGGTGGGGCGAGGTAATTTCGGCTCCGTCACAGGACCGCGTGTGTTGGACCCAATTTGGAGGCCAGAAGCCAATCTTTCCGCAGCAAGTAATAACTGAAGGTACTGTGATATTTATTGAGATTAACCAGGGGTGGCAGGAAACCTGCAGGATGACAATAATAGCACAGAAGCCGTTTTTCATAGAGCACCCTTCAGATTTAAGATATTTCCAAGCGCTCGACAAATAATTTAAATCCTGAGTGTCTGGGGACCGTGACAGCAAGTGTACTGGCCATTATGAAATGAGATGGAAGCAGCAAAAGACCTGAAAGAAACCCATAAACAACAATAATATAGTACCGCCACCAAGACGTAGCGCGGTGGCTCTAGTTGAACCTCTCAGTCTTTGCTGGTTTGGTCTATACGCAGCAGAGCAGCAGGTGCCTTGGTCCAGCAGGCGCAAAGGGACAGCTAAGGACAGCAAAGGGACGGCCAAGGGGTGACCTCCCTTCAGGCTCATAGATCCTGCCCGTGGCTCACTGCCTCCGAGGATCTTGAAGCACTTGTGCAAAACCAGGTCTAACCTCTTCAGCAGATGAAGAATTGAAATATTAATCACAAGAACCAAGTCAGGATCACGGTGTTGTTATTTCTTTCATAACTACTTGCTCTCTTTTTCGTAATGGTACTGCTTTGCCTTTTATCTGTTCACTTGTCCTTTGCTAGTGGCTGCAGCATGTCTAGGCTTGGTGGGCGAGGGTGGGTTTCCACCGCACGTGTGCCACGTTCGGAGAACGCTTGGGAGGAGCTAAGGAGAAAGTAGACAAATTCTTCTTTGAAGGTTTGTGAAGGTTTCTTTCCAATCCTTCTTTCACTTCCTATCGAGGTACATCGTGGTCCGTATGAATCCCCTGAAGCTGCTGGTTTTTAGCACCTATGCCAAGCTCTCAAAAAGCCAACAAGAAGTGGCCAAGCAAACCACCCAGTGATGCATGACAACTAGCACAACAAGCAAAGACAACTCATCATAACACAGATTCTGCCTAAATGCTTTTCCTGTAAGTGCTTTGCAGTCTCTCAGGATAGTGAATAAAAGCCGGTTGCATCTTTGGATCTGCGTCCTGCCCGGAGAGGTTATGTTTGTCAGTGGAAGAACACAAAACAAGTGAGAACGGCAACGTTTGTCCTTTGTGATCCTTGTGATGCGCTGTACTTCTCAATCTTTCCAAGAAGGGTGGAAAGAGTCACCAGTTTTGGGGGGACTCTTATTTTGGGGCAGCTGAACAGCGCACGTCTACCACTGCCGGCGTAGTGCTGCCCCGTTACCGGCTGAGCTAGATGTTCCCTTTGGAGGTGGTGGTGAGCTTTCGAGAAAAAGGCTTCTTCCTTTTGCACAAAGGTCTTGGCAATGCGGGAGACAGGAATTGCAGAAAATCTGGAGAGCTGAATGGGAATTTGAGTAAAGTACCATAGAGCGCAGCTGCGTTTCCTCTCCTTGCGTCGGAGCCAGACGGCGAAGGCTGTAACGCGCTGGCTGAAAGTGTCACCTCCCTGCTTTTACCAGCGCCGCGATGCTGCCCGAATACCCGTGCAGGATTCGTACCTAAGCGCTCAGAGCCCGCAAGCAGGATTGCTGCCTCCGGGCTCTTCTCCGGCTTTCCTCGACCCTGACAATCCCCCTTTCCAACCCCCCCGCGTGGTTAAATTCCTCAAGCGCTTTCGGCATCAGGTCCACTCCGACTGACAGGGGAAGCGTCTTGGGCAGCGGCTCGGGGGCGCTCGGCTTTGGAGCCCCGAAACAGCTGTTTCCCGGGGTTCTCCGCAGCATCACCACGCGCCGTTATTTCCCGTTAATATTTTACCGAGTCAGAGAAGAAAGTTTCCTTTTGAAGTTTCCCACTAGTAAATCAGCTGCTTATGGTATCATTAAAACAGTGACAGGTTTGCTTGGGGGAAAGGGAGGCGGGCAGCCCGGCTGTAAACACGGTGCTGGAGCGGTTAATAACCTCAGGAATAAGCAAACGCGACAAACCAGAAATTTACTTTCCGGGCCCCCTCTAGCCAAACCGGCGACGGCTCCGCTCTCGTTAGCGCCGTCATCCTGCCGCCGGCCCTGGAGGGAGCTCTGCAGGCCTAGGCGGTAACAAGTACGAGGGTACCATAAAAAAGAACATTTTCAGGATGATGCGTTGGGCGAGCTGGGAAGAGAGACGGAAACACGCTGCGCTTAGCTCTAACTTTTTCTATCAATTACTCTAACAGGGAAAAATGTGTCTGTATCTTTATTGCGTAGTTACATGTGGGTTGTCTGGGAAAAAATCTCTTTGCCGGTGGACGACGAGGAAGGCGCTTTGTCTGGCACGTATAATAAAACTGACCCAGATGCAGGTCTGTAAAGAGGGAAAGTGCTGTAAATGCGTCGTGCCTGTTCTGGGGCTGATGTGAGAGGTTTGTAGCCATCAAGAGGCAAGCTGCCCACGGGGACTGCGTCGGGGTTTGGAGAAATGGGATTGTGCTTACAAGAGGGTAGGGGATATCCCAGGGTAATCCGGCCGGGGAAGCACTTTTGGGAAATCTCTGTCACCAGGGGCAAGACGGGGAGGTCTAAATACAGAACCATTTGATCTACAGGGTTATCTCTGTTCTCGGGGTGAAAATAAGTCCCTCTGCGGCTGCTGCTAAACTATCCTCGCTGAGAGAGTCAGGAAACCCCTTAAAAATTCCCCGTCCAAGGAGTGTTTTGTAACCAAATCTCTTTAGATGGGTTTAGCCAAAAAGTGAACGTGAGGCTGCTCAGCCGGTAGCAGCTCTAATTCCATCTCTTTCTCCCTAAGGATCCCTTGGCTGCCCCGTTTCGTTATCCTTTTGCAATGTGTTCATTGGGGAAGGACTTAACGTGTTTTATCCCATGTTATATCCAGCTAATATTTTATCCCTGACGCAAAGGAAAAGTGAGCAAAGTAGTCCCTTAAGGTAATAACTTAAGGAATCGGTGGTAGTTCTAGATGGCCACGATTTGCTTTGCGCTTTGAAATTTGGCTTAGCGAACTGTGTACCTTCGGCTTCTCCAGTAGATAATGGCCAGAAGATCCCCTTTGAAGTGAGCTTTTTAAAATAATTTTTTTTTAATCTGTTAATGGTATTTATAATCTAAAGGAGAACAACTTTCCCAATCCGTTTGAAATAGTTCCAAGCTGCTTATCACGATGTGGCTTTATAATCCAGCATTAATTCACATTAGCCAAGGGTTGGATTTCAGTTACAAGAGTTGCAATACCGAAGTCTGTTTAGCCAAAGCAAAGGGATTTTTAGCTAACGCGCACGCCGTTTCTGGCAGCTGCACTGGAGCCGCGTGGGAGGTCCCGGCCCCCCTGCTGCGCTCTTCGCGCGTGCCGTCCTCCCTCTGACCGCTTTGAACGCTTACGCTATAGGTCATTTTTCTTCCTCCTCCACAAATCTGCCCTGCCCTTTCTGTTGGGTGATGTTAGATGCTCTAATATTTCTTTTTCCAAGCAATACTGCTCGGATTCACGCTCGTTCGCTTGGAAGCAGTGCTGGAATGAAAACAAAGCGAAAGAGAAGAAGACAATGTGCTGGGCTCCCTTCAGATGATCAGCTGGCACTTCGGCAGCAGCGAGCTGGCTTTGCTTTCACGCCTGAGAAACTGAGAAAATAATAGTATATATATTTTTTCTATTTTAATATTGCATAAACCTCTTGGAATAGGAATTATGGCTGTACGTGCCTTCAAAAAAGTGTACGTGCTTAAGCAGGGTTTCCAGAAGGGAGTAAAAACAGATCAGTCTTGAATAAGAATTGTTTAAACACAGACTACTTGTCTTCACTGTCCTTATCAGGGTCATATCATCTTATCAGGTGAATAAAAACAGCTGTTAGGGACTGGATAAAGGCGGGGAGAGAGCAAAGAGCATCCGTAAGTGAAATATGTCCATTTTTGCAGAGGACCAAGGACTGAATCCGTACCGGATTCAGAAAGAAATAGCATGAAGTCCCGGTCCTTGCTTGTGTGTTTACAGCCAGACTTACTCTCGGCGTGACATAGCCCAGCTGTGCAGAAGGGACCACGCGCGGATCAGGAGCGCGTTTCGCAGCGTGCCGTTGGGCTGAGTTCAAAGCGATTCCTCTTACCATTTCATCCTCCAAATTACTTGAACAGTGCTCACGCGTTCTCCTAGCTTTCCTGTATGCATTGCACAAGTGCCCTGCAGTGCAAAATACAAATAAACATCAAAGCAGGGGAAATAATTTTACTTCTTCCCCATATTTTTGGATGTATCTTTTTTTTTATATATATATATGATTCCTGAAATAGCCTGTGGCTTATATTCAAGTGCGGCCATTTGAAATAAAATGACAGGGGTTTATCTGCCAGAAAAAAAAAAAAAAGGCAACTTTTAAACTGATGTGATCAGATCTCAATGTTTAAAAAAAAATAAAAAAAAATGAGGCCCAATTTCTCCCTTCAACAGAAAAAGCCTTGACTAAAAAAGAACATTTCCCCTTAGCTCAACTATTTTGCTTCGGTTCTCCCTCGTGGGGCAGGACCTGGAGGGCCCAGCGCGCCCATGCCTCTTCCTCGGCTCTTGACCTCTTCGAGTCTCTGTTCCCTCCCTGGCTCACGTAGCCTAATTTTGGGTGACGTGTCCAAGTCCCCCCAGCGACTGCCGTGGGACCTGGGCAACGATCGTTATTTCGGGGTGTTTGTGGCTCGGCAATTTGCAGCGGCAGAATAAGACGAAATGCTTCGTTTGAAGCGGCATTTTTACGGGAAGGGCTTCACGTGGATTCGCATCTATATGGTGCTTTTAAATGCAATCGTAAAGCAAGGAAGCTGAGACGTGGCGCCTGTCGCTCCTGGGGATCTCCCGCGCTGATCCCGAGCGGCCACGGCGGGCTGCAAAGGTTCCTGCTCGCCGGCGCACGGACGGTCCCAGAAGCTCCAACGCGGCTGCGGCGTCCGCACAGATCCAGTCGCTTAATGCACGCCGCGTTTGTCCAGTGCTGCTCGGGGGATGCTTGCCCATCGCTTCTAATTAGGAGCAAAACGACACCTAAAGAGCACGCGGCTGCTCCCCGAGGGCACCTTGAGAAGCCGGTGCCTTTGGGCACCGTCCCAGTCCTTGCAATCCCACTTTCGCTTGCTGCCACGCTGCAGCGTTTTTGGCGACCTCCTTCTGTTGCAGCGGGCAGAGCCGGCCCCGAGGCGCCGCGTCTTCGCCGGCTCACGTGTGTCGCCCCCTTGAATCCGCGCGCCGCTCCTGAGCAGCGACGTCTTTGATATTTTCTGGCTGGAGCAGTGCAAAGTCATCTAATGTTAGGTGTTTCATTACGGGAATTACACCGGGGAAATGCGGCGCTGGATGGCTTTGTGTCACTCGATCTAACAGCCTCCTGCTGCACCACGTAACGTGACCCGTAGCAATACTGTTGAATTTGCGGCTTACTAAAACGTTCCCGGCCCTGCTGGGACTTTCCCTCTCCCCTTGCTCACGGTTTGCTGCTGCTCCTGGGAGGAAAATGGTGCTTTTCAGGCAGCATGAGTTACTGCCTCCGTTCTCCTCCTTCCCTCTGACTGTCCTACGAGACAGAACCAGAAAATTCATGACTGTTTTGCACAAACAGCTACCGGCTCGGTTACAAGTCGGTGAAATGTTAACAACTCCAGCAAAGAAGGGCTCGTGATACTTTCCTTTTCAGCTTGGCTTATTTGCTTGTTTACTCAGTAATTTCTTTAGCTTCAGCAACTTGCAATGATATCTCAGTCATTAGCAGGAATTAGCAGGATTTTGCTGCTCGGCTCTCCAGAGTAGGCGCTCTTGCTTTTGTATATGCTGTGAGCAAATCTACGCGAAATACAAATTTAAAGACCCCAAAATAATAAATATAGGAAGCTTAATGTATGCTTGTATTGTCAGTCAAGAACTCAGCATGTATTTTGACGTTAAATCAAGCAGTCTGGACCCTAGTTTGAGCAGGGGGTTGGACTCCAGAGGTCCCTTCCAGCTGCAGTTATTGGATTATAAAGACAGAGGAGACCTTCTCATCCTCTCCTTTCCCCTCGAAGGCATGGGGAAAACTTCTTTTTATGTGCATTTCTTTTCCAAATGCACTCCAAACAGTAATTTCTGGGAATCTGGAGAATGCCACGGCTTTATTAATCATGATGAAATGCTGAGTGCCAGTGTGATTCAATTAGGAAAACTATGAAAACTGTGAGGAATGGTTCAGACAAAACAAGGAAAGAATTCTCTTTGTATGCTTCTCGTAGCTTCGTATGTGATTTATAGCAATGTATTTGGCAATCCAGATTAAATACATTCTCTTTGCAAGATTCATATTTGGATCTGGAAAAACGAGGGTGTCTGTGTGCAGACACAAGGTGTCTGTGTGCAGCCACACACTGAATGCTGAGATTGCATTTGGGTGGGTGTTTCTTTAAAGTTTTTGGAGAAAAGCATTTCGCATTCAGGTTGGCTTTGTGTATATCAAAGATCCCATTTCTCTCTTTGCAGCACAACAACAGAGGTTTTCAGTTCTTGCTTGCCTGCTTCTGCAGCGGCTTTGATGCCACCTCTCATTTCTTCCTCGGCTCCGCTCATCAGCTGGGGAGGGCAGCCCGCTCCTGGAGATGGTTTTAGCTGAGCCACGGGCAAGCAAAAGGAGCTTGCCTCTGACCGAGGCTGAAGTGGCTCAGGGAGCAAGGGGTCCCTTTGCACCCAGTTTTGCTGTGATGTTTTCTGCCTGCCACCACTATGGTCCTTCTGTCAGCTCCAACTCTGGCTGGCAGGGTGGAGGTTTGGGTGGGAATGTGAGCCGTAAATTATTGGGGCATCCTATAGACCTTGGGCTCACAGCTTGTGAAGGGAGTAATAGGGACATCCCACATCCTTTTTCATTTCTGGTTTGATTTAGCCTGGAAACATATAAAGGGATGCATGGGCTTGAAGGGTGTGAGGGTGTTGTTGGCCCACGCTGTTCTTTTATGCTGAACTGGTTGGTTTTAATAGCCAGGTCCCAAACGCCTTTCCCTAGGGATTTTGGAGCTAGAGATTTCACACATGCTTAGAAACACCATTGACACCAAAAGTCAAAGGGACATATGGTCCTAAGTCGTTTAGAAGTGTAGAAACATCCCACTCTGCATCGGGATCTGGATTATTTTTAGGCTGTGAGCATGTCATAAATAAATTAAATGAAAACCTAGAAGAGATCATAATGGAAAGAGACTGTGCCAGCATCTGGCAAGCAAAGCTATGTGAAGAAAAGACAGTCTTTTATTTTTCTTACATCTCTTACATAAAATTCCTACACAACTCCTGCTTTAAGAATAATAAACCTTTTTACCCAAGAGTTTTCTCAAGGCTCTGGTCTAGTTCTCAGCTTCAGGCTTTAGTGAGGCTCAAATCTGGTGTTGGACCTCTCATCCTAAACAATCCATGTGTTGTCAGCCATCACTCAAACCTCTGATTTCTCCCTTAACTCAAAAAAGGTTTCTCCCCTACATTTCTTTTAGCACACTCTGCACTTTTTCTCTCATTTTCTGGCTCTCCTGGGCTTAAAAAGTATTCTGGGAAATAATAAGAGAAAAGATGAAGAGTTGATTTAATGCTTAGCAAATATTGGAAGGAGATTTGTGCATGTGATTAGAATTTATTTGTTCTCTTCTTATGTAGCAGAGGAGGATTTGATGTAATAGCTAAGACTATACGTGGAAGAAGTTGCTGAAGAAGGCTTTTTAATGTTGACAGACTATGAATTTAAAATTAGTAACTGCTAGTCATCGTTAACAACTCTTTTATAGGCTGGAGAGGAATTTCTTACCAGAGTATATATGGCTACTGTTGGTGGGCAGAAATCCATGGCATGCAATTGCAAGGAAGGTGAAGCGTGCCAGGAACATCCAAGAAGTGCAACAGAGAGAAAAAGTGAGAGGGAAAAGAAGGGATTATCTTACAGTGTGAAAAGTTTCTCCCTTGGCTTGTATGGCATCAAGCACTTCTTCAAGTCCTGTTGTGCGTGGGCTAGGGGTGGTGACTGGCTGCCCTCCCCGGAGCTGAGTTATGGCTTGGGCAACCACCTCTCCAGGCTTTTTCTGGACTTGTGTGTGTGTGTCCTAGGGCGGTCAGAAAAGCCAGGCTCTTCCAATATCTCGACAACGGTGTGTGGGTGTTATTAGCACGCTGTAAAGGAAAGACCTTATTAGTATGTCGTGAATGAAATGATGAGGCACAGGAGGAAGGAAGTCAGTGGTGATGGGAATGGAAGGAGAATAAGAAAACTGGGTATTTAGAAAAGGAAGGAATCCCTGTTTGAATAGACATTCATGTCAGAAAGACTGGAAATAAAAATAAACTTAATTTGCCTTCTAAGATAACATTACAGCAACGTAAAGTTGGAATAAATCTTGAAGTGGCTTATTAGAGAGTATAGAGTAAAGCTTGATCAAATTGTTTATGTATAAAGAATGAAAGAATAAGGAGGAAAATGGAACTATATTGAAGAAAAACATGTTACTGAAGGAAAACAGACATGAGGTTCCAGTTCAGCAAAGCCTGAAAACGATGCTTTCATCTCACTCGCTTTGCTGAACAGGAAGGGACTTCGTAATGAGCTAGTGGCAAAGAAGGTGCAGAGCAGGATGCCAGGCCAGCAGAAGACCAGGGAATTGAATCAAAGGGCCTGAAGATGCCCAAGGGAACAATCACTTCTCTTGGCTTCAGTGGGAATGACGGGGCCGCGGCTCATGTGCCAACTTCAGCATCTTCTGGGGTTCACTCCCGCGTGAGCACTTAGTGAGTCCCAAGGGGAGATGAGAGCAGATACCGTCACTAGCCTAAAAGTTAAAACACTGAAAACGTACCTAAGCTGGAAGTCAAAGTAGAACACCAAAAGCATTTAAAAAGAAGCGTTTTGTTGATTCTTGGTTTTGATGGCAAAGAGAGAAACAGAATTGGAGAAATTAAAGAAAGATATAGAACTGCATTTAAAAAAAGAGATTGTTAGCAAGGTACAGTGTTTTTGTCAAGATTTATGTATAGTAGAAAAAAAAACAAAAAAAGAGAGGCAGAGATGGAGAGAGAGTATAAGAAGCCAGATGAACTGTCAGACCTACAAAGTGTCGTCATTCTGGAAGCAGCTGAAAAAAGTCAATAGAAGGCAATTGACTTTAGATAAATCGTCAAAAAAATGTCAATGCTTGAGGTTCAGAGAAAGGCCTCTTGACAGTGGAAAGCTATGCTTTTCCTTGATAAAAGTCTGCTAAGATTATTAGTAATGCATTGATAGAAAGTTTATAGAGCAGCTTTAAAAATAAATGATGAAAGGAAAATGATGAAGAGCAGCTATATCACAGGCCTCTATTCTATAGCAAAATGACCTCTGAAAGGGAGGAAAAAATGGCAAGTAAATAAATGAAATACATTTTTCTTGATTCCTACCTTTTTACAATAACAAAATGCTATTATATGGAACATAAAAGGGGTATCATATAAATGTATAATTCCTAAAATTATTAGGTTACCACTATGAAAGTTGATGTATATGAAAGACTACTCTGGTAACAACAGTGCTTATACATGTGAAGCCTCATGGTGCGATCTTTGCTTGTAATGCTGGATATTTGTTCATATGAATTGTCCATTTGCACTCTTCCATACACTACAAAAAGAGCAAGAAGAAAAAGAGTTTTACAGTATTTTCATTCAACAAGTCCATGGAACTCAGTGCTGTAACAGACTACTAAAATCGAGCAGGAGCGTGCAGAAATCGTGGGTGGCCCAGGAGGTGTGATTCTAGATATACAGTAAATCAGAGCAGTCTTTAATCTCGTAGAAATCAGTTTTGGGAAAACGCCTTTGAAGGCACGCACTGCTCCTGCCAAGCAGCGCTGAAACCCAGATGGCCATGCCATTAAAATGGTCTGGGCATGTCTGTGGAAACTGTGAATATGCTGGGATATAAGAAGAGGGACAGAAACAATCTGTCTGCATCTAAAAGAAGGTCAAGAGTTATGGGAAGGATATAAACACTCATATCCCAGTGGCTGAGCTTGAATAGCAAAGCTCCTTGTAGACTGGTCATTCTTAGTGAAGATTTTCTACCTCCTTCTGAATTAGCAATATTCACGGAGAAAGGATACTGGACTAAGTGGACTGCCCATGTCCGTCAATATGAGGTCTAATTCCTAGGCTCCATGTTTATTTGGGTTCAACTTCCTTAGAGTTAATAATGTGGCATGTAGTGTTTGCCCTGTATCCGCTCAAGGTAGGTCTGTGGGTGAGGGTTGAAGGACTCTATCCTGATATGATTTATTTAACTCATGAAAGATTTAAGAAGATTGAATTATGTTGGAACCATATATCATTTTCCTGGGTGAAAAATTAAGATATATTAGTGGAATTTAAGTGACTAGTTTTTTCACTGGATTTGCATTACGATTAGACTAGCTGTCTCTGCAGTGCTCTTTGTCATGTAGGACCTCCATGAGCACGAGCAAGAGAGAAGCAGGCAGCTTGTCTAAGTGCTTTAGGAGCTCCAAAATGCAACACAACGTGGCTGTTATGAAGTGATGTCTTGTCTGCATTTTGATGATATCAAGCTTGAAAGAGTGGTAGGGAAAAATGAGCAGGGAGGATTTGCAATAGGGAGGAGAATGTATGTAAGGCTTGAAGGGTTCTGCTCAAGTGTGAGGAACAAAGGTACAGTAAATTGGAGGGCAAAAGGGAATTTTAAGTGTGTTCTCTGAAATACTGTAATTAGGCAATAACAGTAGAAATGGAGAGGCGATTCTAGTAATCAGCAAGAGGGAAAGAATTCTTAGGAAAGCGGCAAGAGTCCTGGTCATGCAACAGCTTTATGCCTGTTAATAAAAACCAAGGAAGAAAAGCAAACTAGTCAATAAGCACAGTATTTAAGGTTGTTTTCTAACCCTTATTTTGAGTTATGCATTTTTATTCTTTTCTAAATAGTTTCATATTCACAGTTATTTATTTCACTTTTTTGGCAAGCTCCTTTTAGCTACGGTCCCTCTCCTAAATGGCAATTACCTTATGAGATCTGAATAAAAATAACTCACGTGGATGTTAATTGCATTCTATGATTTGTCAACCAATACTTTTCTCCTCAAATTTTGACGAAATACTTATCTTTTAATTCTCAATTTAATTCTTCAAAACCAAGCACAACTTGTAATTTAAAAATGCAGTTTATTAGCTTTACAATTCCTATTTTTGTCCTTACTCTTTCTGCCATGGTTGACCCAGTGGCTGCAATTTCAGGCTCCTACGCATGCTAGGCGGTGACTAGGTGGTGTGGTCCCCAGTGAAGTGTGGGTGGCTGGTGCTGTACGTCCTCTCCCAGGGTTTTTCCTCCAACTCGCACACTGCAAGCACCAAGGCCAGGCTCTAAAAAAGATCTTGCAAATGTCATGAAAGATGCAACTGTACCAGTTACCAATTCAAAGGTTGTGGGTAGAAAAGAGCTGTCCAAGGAAAAGCTACATCATATTTGAAATCTAGACTGACTAAGTGGCTTAAGAGGGCGGAATTTAATTAAATGCCTGGAGTCAGCCTGAACTGTCAGGAATAAATCTAAATTAAATATGATTACAAAGTGATCTAATAGAATGAGATAAGTTATACATAAATTAGACACAGCTTGCGTGACAGAAACAAATCAACAGAAAGTCCTTGGGTATATATCAGTCCCAGTACATTTTTATGACACAGATCAAAATAGGAGGAGAATTCCTGACGGCGTGGCAGAAAGGAGCCTATAAACATGATTGACAAATCTGCCAACAAAAGTTGAGTCTGTGCAGAGCGGAGATGGATCACGCAGTGGTTTCTGTATAACACGCTCTTAGCTCCTGAGAGGTTATAAATTATTAAGAAAAGGCTGTATTGCTGCTCTGGTTCTTTTGACAGCAGAAAAGGTGGTATATTTAAATGGAGAACATCTGATACAGAAATTAGATTTTGGTCCCAAACAGCGTGGAATGGTTATACCTCCCTTTCTGCCAGGAAATATGGCTCGCAACCACAAAGACAAAAAACTGGCCAAGTTGTCTATTAAATTGCAATACTCTTCGTGCTTAAGCCAGGTCAAAGCAATCCAAGGATTTGATCACTGATTAAATAAATTTTTTTGCAGCATTTTTCTGTGTTACAGAAAGCAAACTAATTATCTTGTAGCCATTGCTTGAATAGAGCCAATAAATGAATTAAGACGAAGTTGGCCGCTAAGCAAATTGTATCACCGTAAAGACAAGTCAAATCCAAAGGCACCTCTTCGATGACGACCATCGGCGCTGGTGCAGCTGGCAGCGGCCAGCTCGCTGCTAATTCAAACGCCTTCAGAGAGGATCCCAAGACTTCTATCAGGAGACCGGTACTCTTAGAAAAAAGGAACATGTACAAATGCAGTGATTCTTCTTGTTTGACCTGTGAATACTTGTGAGCTAATTATTGTTTCTCCTAGCACAGGGACGTGTGCTGGGTTTGGGGGAGAAAAGCACATAAAGAACAGTTTCAGAGAAAAACGCCCAGTGAAATGAAACCCATTGTGTGAAATTTATCTATATTACTACTTTTGTAAAAGGAAAACAGAAGAATGGAGCAAACTGCAGGAGCATCAGGGAGAGCGTAAACATGCTGCCCGTGCCTGTACCCCCCACGTAGCCGCGTCGGGGCGGTTCGCTCTGAGTGAACTACCTGGGTCAGATATTCAGCAGCTCACTGCGATGGGCTGCAATGGGGATGGGGAGGACGAGAGCCCACATTTAGCTCTAACCCTCAGCGCGACGGAGGTCAGATTTCCTGTGAAACCACGGCTCCTGCAGCGTGCATCTCATCAACCGGCCACGCAGGCTATTACAGAGAGCGGCAATCAGCAGAGACAGACTATCGAACCTCTCCCACGCCGTCCCTTCCGGGGAGAAGTGCAATGCCGCCTTGTATTCTATAGTCCTTATCTTGCTTTTTTTAGTAGCGTGTGAAGCGGGGCTGGCATGGAGATGCACGACAGCTCACCAAATCAGCGGTCACCGGCTGCAGGATGAATAGGGGCTTCCGCGGGAAATTTGTGAGGCTGAGGAGGAGAATTACAATGCTGGGGCATAAAATATGGAGGCACCTAACCTTGCGCAGGCGAAAGGAAGGGGTCTTCTTCCCAGGCCCCTGCCTACTTTTTAAAGTTGCCTCTGCGAGTTCGAACATTTTTTTCTCAGCCTTCCACCTGATTACTATTGCTCCTGTTGAAGACCTTTCTCTCTTTTGCTCTCCCCCGTCCTCAGCAGCTCGGGGTGCTTGTGGCAATGTCACCGGAGTAATATCCATAGCACCACTGGGGGCAGAGGCGAGTGAGAGCCGAGCGAGAGTTTTTCGTCACAGATTGTACGCAGGCTCCTCTGCAGGACGAGTGGAGGAGAGGGGACGGTTGGCAAATGGCCATTGGGTTTCGATGCCCTGGGCTTTTATACAAAATACCGAACTAGCCAATTCTGAGCAAAAAAACAGTGTCGTTTGTGCAATGGCTTCAGGGCCCCACTTACTGATGTGTTGGTTGCATCAGCGTCAAACACATCTTCAGAGCTAATCCTCTTCCCTCACACCTGCAAAGTACCGAGCAGAGACGAGCAAATGCTTTCCAATAGCTCATTTGTTTAATAAATGCAGCTTTTTTCTCTGTCTGCATGTCCCTAATTCAGCTGCAATTTGTGTTTTCTCTGTGGTTGGCTGTTTGATAGGTAAAATTGGAAATCGTCCCTGTGATTTTGTGACTGTTCGCAGAAGCACCGCTTCCATCACTTGGCCAGCTCAGCACCTTTCCCGCTACGAGGCTGCCGTTTGGAGTCTGCTTAGGGACCGGGTGAGGGTGTCTGCAGCAGTATTTCATTAAACCTCCGTTACATGAACGTCAGAGGAGAGAAAGTACAAAGCTGGTACATATGCAGCCAATATGAGCTCATTCAAACAACCATTCGCCAAGCCACCGCAGGGACCGTTTTTTATTGCTTTTGTATTGGAATCCCTTTCCTTTTTGGGTAAAAGATATTTGTGCGTGAAACACGCAGCACAAATACTACGGGTGAGCTTTCCACCTGGCTTTGCTGGCTTGCTTCACCCGAGGAGTTGTCCTTCGGTATTAAGGTAGAGGCGGAGCTGTTCCTGGTCAAAATGCAGCAAAACACATTCATAATTACACGTAAAATGAATTGGTTTATAGGCCATGAGTCATTTTCACCACTTCCAATAACTAATGTCACTGGCAGCGTTAACTATCCTTAATTCAAATCCAGAGAAAAGCCGGGATAAGTAATTGTTTCTTGTTGGCATCTTAATTTTGCAGCTTGGCTCGATCTATCTGGTTGCCTGTCTCACGGATCTACTAATTACTTTATGTGATATTCCCTACCTTAGTCTGCAACTGTTCTGTAGTTTCATTAAAGAGAAGAGGCTATCAAGGCAAATCGATTAGTCTCCTCTCTCAATCACGGGGCGAGGTTGTCCTGCTGCAGAGGAAGGAGCTCTTGGTCTCTCTGGCCTCCGTCACCGCCAATTTTGGTACGTTTTGGGTTGCTGCTCCACCAAAAAGATTATGAACGGTCACCTCCTGGCCTCTAGGTGCCCAGGTGCAGGAAAAGCTGGACCCGAAGAAAAAGAGCGGGGAGGCAAGAAATGGTGCTCGGCTCCCCCGGCCCTTCCCGAGCGCGGCGGGAGAGGCCGAGCTGGGCGCAGCCGTCCTTTGGGGCTTGATTTCCATTTTTATTGCTGCTGTGCTTAAAAAGAAAGAAAAAAGAAAAGTTAGTTATCTGTGTTCACACTCTCATCATCTCCGTTGTTAGCCGTAACCTAACACACCATATTTTGCTGTTGCAGCACCCGGGTGAAATTACATTTCTTAGTTAGGAGCTCTGCTACGTGGAGTTTGGAAGGTGCGCTATGAAAATGTAATAACTACTTGTTTGCCTGTCAAAGTGGAAAGGAAGTTTGGTTGTAGCTTTGAGCACAATTTTTTTCTGCTTCCGTGCTGTGTTAGACTCAGATTTAATATTAAATAAATCAGAATTCATGAAAAAGGCTGCAGCTTTTTATAGCATTAAATGGATTTTGAATACTGTGCTGAACTGACAAAACTGGCACTCAGGGCAATGACTGCACAGGCTGCAGACCTTTAGACTGCATTTGAAAAGGATTTAAATCCATTCGAAAGCTGAATTTCAAATATTTGTATATTTTCTTTCCCCCTTCTTCGCCCACTCTCCTCCTCCCGCCAAAAATCATGAATACAATTTCAAATATCTTGGAAGTCTTAGCATAAATATATGTAAATTTTAAAGCTCTTTAAAGGGATATTGTCAAATATTTTCCTTTAAATGCCCGTAACATCTCAAATATTTTTCTTTAAGTAGCCAGTGACATCTTCGTTTACCTCTCCTGTTTGCACAGTTCTTCTAGAAGTGCAAAAATATAATCCTCCCTGACCCGTTAAAGCCTTTTTCCATTTATCAGACATTGATTTTTATGTGTTTCTAGTAGAGCTTGAAATTAGCAGGACTGTGCTGATCATTAAAATACGAGTGATCACAGCAATAGCCTTTTAATATGGAGGTCGCTTCACATAAGCAGCTAGATAGCCACCTGCAGCCGTTACGGGTCGTTCTTCCTAGCTGCACGACAAAAACAGAAGGAAACTTGCTTAATTCCATTAGTGTTTTTTTTTTAATTGGACGAGGAAAAAACCCACCATGTAAAACGTGTTCATCGGAGGTCTGGGATACTAGGGACCGCCTTTCCATCGCCGCTGCTGGCCTGCGGCTGCCAGGTTTCCCTTCCCGGTGCGGGGCTGCCGCCAGATCTCATGCCCGGCAGAGCCTCCGCCACGGCCGAGCCGCGGGGCCAGGAAACCTCTCGTGCAAACGATGCCGGAAATCAGAGGAACTGTACGTTTTTGAGGAAATACCCAGTGGAAGAATTGGGAGTTCAGGGGTAATACAGGGACACACGTTTGCAATAGTCGCATGAAGACTGCTCGGTGGCAAAGGTATATGTAGGAGTATTGAAACTAGGTGTTGGCAATCCAAAAGCAAAGCAAAATGACATTCTCGTTCGATGCTTGGCTAATGGTCACTGTGTTTAAAGGAAATCCCTGGCAGGCTTGTGGAGAGAGGGGCTGCCCATGGCCACGGCTTCCCGAGCTCTTGGCTTGTCGGCAGAAATGGGGGCATCGCCCTTAAGAGTAATACCTAAAGAGCAAAGGCTCTCGCGCGTGGGCAAGGATCAGTTTTGTCTGAATTTGGACCATCAAGGTGAGCTTCCGAGGCTGGTTATTTGAAGCTTTTTGTTGAAGGGGTGAATCGTTGCCTGGTCCTGGCACTTTTATCTCCAGCCGTGGCAGAGGCAGGAGCCGGGCAAAGGTGGGGATTGCACCTGCCGGCTGCCTGCGAGTCGGCCTGGGAGCGACATCCGCTCTGCTTTGGTGGCCGACGGCAGTGAGAAGCGTTTAGGTTTTGTATGTACAAGCTCAAATGACTCAATGACCCATTAAAAACAACAAAAAAAAGAGGCATTGGTTGGGTTTAACAAAACAACCTGCGTTCACAACAGGTGAGCTAGGGTGACCTTCCGTCCTGCTCTTTCGCTCCATCCCTTCGGGAGGAAAGGACCTGGCCGCTACCTGGCAGTGGGAGGTGAAAATGCACAAATCTGCCCAATGACTCTTTTTAAAACAGGTGCTCCGGGAGGAAACCCGGCGGTGTTCCCGGCGGCGTTCCCAGCGCGGCAGTGGGATGGGCTCGGCACGTGCCCACTGCCCGTGCCCAGCGCGCCGGGGGACGGTCCCCGGCTGCAGCGCCGCATTGATTGCACTGCTGTACCTTGAATAAAGGTTAAAGAAAAGTTTTGTACAATATGAAGTGAGTATTGATTTCCAGAAGGCATCTGGGAATCGCGCTAGGGCTGCGCTTTCCTTTTACTGAGATAGTATTAGCTTTTTCCCTCTTTTTTAAAGGGCCATGATGTTCCTTTAAACAAGCACTCTGCCACCTGTAGTGGTTAAGCCGTGAGCTTTCCGGTTTGGGGAGTGATTGAAATGAGAGGATTATTTTAATGTTCCCTATCGCACCACCCACAGTTCTGTGTCTGCAAGATTTCATTAACTTTAATGATACAATAAAAAATACTAAGTGTAATAATCCAATAACGATAGAAAGGGAATAACTCAAGGCATTCCTGATGTTAACGCACTCCAAAGGAAAACATGCCTTTAAGTAATTCAGGAAGCAAAATTACAAGATACAAGGTTTGATTCATTTTGACACATCAAAGACCTATATTACGGGACCGTGCATGCAACCCCTCTGCATGTGGATGATTTTGGCATTTATTTGCTACACTTCTCTAAAGTGGCATAATAGATACGTATGTCAATAAGCTGGCAGATATCTGGCTGAGGAGATCAAATGACTGTGATTGAGCACTTGCAGAAAGTGCCAGGGTAAATAACATGCCTATATATCTCAAAAAGGACATGAAAAGCACTGGAAGTGTACCAAATTGTGTAAGGAAAGAGCTATAGAACCATGAAACCCTGAAATCTAAAACTTTTAACAAGTAGTGATGCTTCTGATTCAAAACTTGCAGCTGACCAGGGCACAAATTCTGACTTACTCGCTTTGACTGTGCAGCCTGTTCAGCAGTCCTAAGCAGCTGTGAAGCTGCTGCCTGCTCTTGAATACTTCTTGCAGATGAGGATGTGTCATTACTCAACTTTAATGCTTAATACAGCCTTGTCCTGAAATTGTCTGCCCTATCCCAAATCATCGCAGCTGTCCCTTTACTGTGATTGTTCCCGTAAAGACGACGACAAGATTTTTAATGTATTTTTGCTTCATAATTACTCAGTAGTGAGAGTGGGGAATAGAACTTTCAAGGCCGATTTAGCTTGTTTTCTTGTTTCAAAGACAGATATGATCCTCTATTTACAAAGTAATTACAGGCTCCTTCGTGTGTAATACTTAGGCTGTTTGTGGAAGGTATTCATCCTATAATTAAATGAGTGGTTACCCTTTGCAACGTCTTATAACAGGTAAAGAGTGCTCCAGACTTGTGCGCTACTAAATACAGCTTTACCCCAATTGCAAACGCTGGTCAAAGTGACCTGCAGTTTTGCTACATTATGATTATGTATTCTTTCCATCTGCTTTTCTCTGAAATAAGTTCAGGTGCACGAGTATGTAACTAGACTTGGGTTTTTCCTCATTAACTGATGGGCTGAGGATGGGTTATATCTGAAGCCGAGGGTTGCAAAACAATAATATTGCAAGCTGCTAAAGTGCCCGCGTTGCTCGTATCTGCCACGCAACGCCCAGAGCCTTTGCCAACTGTTCAGAGCATTCAGAACAGCGATAATGATTTTTCACTCATTTAGGAAAAGAGAGGGAGAAAACGGAGGAGAGAAGCTGAAGTGACCTTTCATGGCAAGCAGAAGCGTGCCAATATTGAAACGCAATTATCTGGGGCGCCGGCGGGTCCTAGCTTCCTGGCGATAACCCGCGGTGCTAATTACCTGCACGAATTCAGGGCAGATGCTTGTGACTCGAATTAATTGGCACTCAGGAAAGACAGCGCTTTGCTGAGGCTGTCGGGAGACAGGGATGCAGAACAACCGAGCACGAGAGCCTTGGAGCCGCTTGGGACGGCAAGGGGCGCTTTGGGCTCTGCTTCCCACCGTCCTCGTCCGCAGACGCTGCTGTGTCGCAACCTGAATGCCTCACCCGTGCTGTAAGATCCCGTGTTTTATGGCGCTCCTTTACCCTGCCCGGCGATTAGAAATGGGATTGCTTAGCTTTTCCACCTCCGCGTGCGTTTATAGCCTTGCAGACCTGTGGGGCAGAAGCAAGGTGGCCAGTTAATCAAAATACAATGTACTGAAAAGGTCAAAATAGTAGAGCATACTCGATATATTTTTCTCAAATGGGATGCATTAATATTCTGCGTCTTCATAGACCACACCGTAATGTCAAGGACTGTAACATCTGAATGGAAAATAGAAAAAAGGCAATAGATTCCCTTGACAAAGATTTTAATTAGAATGAATAATGGTACAAAACTAACTAGTTTTTTTTTTTTTTTTTTTTTTGCTGGTCTCTTTTTGGAAGATACATTGAGTTCTGTTAAGTTGCTCAGGGGATATTTTATTTTGCAAAAAAACAGATGATTTGGGGGGGGGGAAATGCCCAAATGCCCATTGATTTTAGTGGAAATCAGATAGCATCACTTCTCTTGGACGAGAAGCCCATGGCAATTCTGCTCCTAAGCCTTCCTTGCCAGGCTGCTACGGCTAGGCTAATTTGCACATATCCTGGTCAAGAAGCGAACTGGCGTTACATTTTAAAAGGGATTAGGTGGGATCCGATTTTTCAAAGACTTTGGTGCCTACCGGGCTGTTAGAAAGTCAGCAAACTTTGTATCCTACCGCCTCTCAAAGTCTGGCCATGGAGAGCCCCAGAGGAGACTCTATCATCCAGCAAATTTTTGCAAAGCTAATCTTTATTGCCATGCCTAAATGGCAGCACGGTTGCGTCCACGTAGCTGCTGAGCCACTAAAGAAGTGTTTTAAGCTTCAGAAGTGCTCACTACCCACAGCTCAGCCCCGGTGAGAATAGGTAATATCCGTGCAGAATGACAGCGAAATGAGGCCACCTAATTAGGAGCCTCCATCTGCTGAGTTAATGCATCCTGAGCATGCCCTAAGTGATATCCCCAAGGTCACACTGCTAGTCGAAGCCGGGACTGGGCCGAGGGCTTCCTCACTCGCTTTTTCTGTTGCCGAACTCCTCCAAAAGGATATTTTTTGGCTCCCGCTTGCTGTTGGTGAAATCCCCTTCCCCTTCCAAGGGAGCAGCCAGCGGAAGGCGCTCAGACGTGCAGACTGACCTTTTATTCCACCCCGTTGACAGATGTTCCTTGCGGCCATGTCAAAACGTGTCCTTTTTACTCCCGCTCTCCTTTTCAGGGTGTCTCTTTATTGATTAGTCGAGGCAGGTAAATCTGAGGCTAAAGTAATTACTGTGCCTTTGTTTCATAAGGTCCCTGGGCCCGATACGTTTTAATGACTTTCCTCCCCTTTAATGGATATCGAATGACTCCTCATGACGTCCATCATTTCTCCGAGGTGACACTGGTGGCTGGTTACAGCTGGTTCAGACAATTCTGGGCAAACAGGCCTTTTAAAGATAATTAACATTCAAAAAGGTCAGTTATCCTTGCAGGTCTGCATGCTGATGCTCAGCTCCAAGTAGGAGTTGCTATAAACACAGAATTGGAAACCCGAAGCACAGCTAAATGCATTTGTAATAATCCCACACAGGTACGGCTTTCACTGTCTGGCATACGAATATTCAGCTCCTAAATTATTCTGTTCCTTCTGCCAGCAAACTGCTGAATTATTTCAACTCCGGTAAAATGTTTACAAATATGAGTTTTTGTTGCCGCCTCCTGCCTGATCCAAACACTGATCTTGCGCATGTCTGTGTAATGTTTGCATTTATTCGTCCCCTGACAACAGCAAGGAGCATTTAATCAGGGTTTTGGAGACCTAACGTGTTAATCTACTGCCTTGCTGCCTTGGCCTACCTCCAGGGTCCTTTCCTGAAGAAGAGAGCCCGCTCCTGTTATCAGCCCTGGCTTGGCTGTTCCAGTAGTGATTTATAGGAAATGTCTTTGCGGGTCAGACGGGAAGACCTTTTCCAGCTTGTCAATATAAGTTATAGTTAATGCAGTTCTTCCAGATGCTGCTTTTCTTGCATAGAGGTACGAGACCAAACGTTAGTCAAGAAAACACTTTGTGGCGTATATATGTACTTCCCTGAGCTGGAGCTGGAGTTGCTCCTCTGGCAAGGCGAGCTGTGTGTCTTTGTGTGAAACGGTTTCTTTACCGGAATACAGTTAAGGAACTGCAAGGCCTGAAGACGATGATTAAATGGCAGAGTAGTTTTGCAGATAGTGTCTTTCTATTTTGGCTGAAGAAAATGGCTTGGTCTTTTTTATTGCATTTTTAAATGAGATTGAGACAGATACTGATTTAACCCAAACTGCTGAAGTGAAACAGTCCCAGGGCTGACTGTATGGACAAGGCGGCTCTCCCCGAGGAGCGGCTGCTGATAAGAGTCGTGCAGCTGACCCGAATAAGAGCGCCCGTTAGACACTGCAAGGGGAGGCAGCTTCTGAACCCGCGTCTTCCCGCAAACCGAGCCTCAGCTGGGATTTTGTGCGTCTTGAGAAAGCTCTGTCTGAAAACAAATGCTTCCTTTCTCTCGCTGCAAGGGTAGTTCATTAACGCTGCCCTTCTGCGTGCTTCATTATTCCAGAGTTGCATGTTTATCAGCTAGATGTTTGTCTATGCCAGCTTCTCGGAAAAGCATAAAACCTGTACCTGTTTTTTGTGGATTAAATGCCAGGTGATGTTTGGTCGGTTAGAGCAAGGAAAACAAGGGGAAAATGTAACTGCTCACAAGGTTCACTAATTCTGACTAGCACTTGGGTATCTCCATGTCCACACCTTTCCTTTTCCTGATTTTCAGTCTGCACTCATAGACCTCTTCTCCACTTGCACAAGAATTTGCAGTTTCACCAAAACATGGCATTTATCTCTTCTACCCCTGTCATCCCCATGTTGGGGAGGTGGAAGAAAAAATGACCAGAAATCCCTGGAGCGCCAGCGAAGCCCTGCTGTGATGGGCAGAAAGGGGACAGAGTCTCTGCGGAGCTCTGCTGCTGCTGCTGATTTTCTTTGGCAGATGAAGCCCAGGTCCTGGACCTTCCTGGGCCCTCGCAGAGCTTAACCTGTCCTCTGCTGACGGTGGCAGCCCAGAGGTGGACACCCAGCCAAGTTGGCTACTTTTTCTAGTGGGACTGTGAGGAAAAGAGGCCTTGGCAGGAGCTACGCACCCCTCCAGATCAGCTGTTGAGAACCTGTTGAGAGCTCGAGAGGTTTCAGTTTTGGAGCGCCTAGCTCGTCCCATCAGTTGTGAGAGAGCTGCAGGGATGAATGGCTGTTTCAAAGACAGACAATATTAATTTTCCTTGCGCGAGACTGGCCAAATCCATGAAAATGTAGAATCTCAGCCCATTTATGCATGCTGTCTTTATTTAAGCTGCCACTAGAGGTAATCCTTCAAAGCTGCTCAACACACCCTGGTGACTTCAGGGAAGTCACGGATGGGCAGCCTGGGCGCTGTTGGACAACATGTCCTAGCAGGAGTAGGGGCCGGGTCTCCAACTTTGTTACCGCTGATGGGTCTTACTGTCTCCTGAACAGTCTCCCTCCCCGCGGCGGCGGATCGATGGCCTTGGCCTCGCTCCAAAAGGAGTTGTAGGTCAGTGGTGAAACTGCAACGATCAGCAAGTTTGCCTTTTGCTCCAAATATTGCAGCATATTTCCCCACCTCCTCCCCAAATAGTCTGCTTATTGAGTTGTTACTTTTTTGACACTAACAGATGGTTCCTAGTGGCTGGCATCTGCAAAATTTGGGAACAGATTGATGAAATTGATAATGACCGGTTTCTGCAACAGATGGCTTATAGACAGATTTCTGTGTAAACTGACGATGTTGCACTTAAAGAGAAGTTTCCAATGAACCCACACATTACTGCTATGATTACAACATTATTTAGACCCTGAAAAATGGATCTAAGCTTAGCATAAGCATTATGTAGTGTCTAAGACAAAGGTTAAGAAAGATTGATTAGATAATTAGCATCACTTTATTAGCTTTCCACCACATCTGCACGATGTTCTTACATAAACATTCCCTGCCTAAAATTGCAATGATGATATCGTAATATTTATTATGCAAAAAGGAGAGAGCTCAATTTATTTTATAAAATATAGTTCCTTCAGATTTACAAATCCCATCTGATGGAAAATTATACACAGTAAAATCATGAAATAGTAAGAGCGAGCCCCAAGCCGTGCTGGGAAAGGAACCGTGCTGGCTCCAGCCATGGCTTTTCAAGCCTGCTCGGACTCATGCGAGCGGAGCGATGCTTCATGTCCTGCTGTGGAAATGCTGTTTTGTCGGCTCGCCCGCTGCTCGCCGAGGGTCACCGCAGCGCCTCTCCATAGCTAAAATGTGCCCCCCCCATTTTAGATGATAGCAAATTAAATAAAGCCCTGCACAACGTGGTGTTGGTGTGTCCCTTTGGCAGGGCACCTGGGGGGGGGGGGGGCTTCCCTGCCATGAGACGCTGACCCGTGGACGGGTGCTGGCGCGCCGTCCTTGCCGTCACCGTGCGTGTGGAACTAGCTCCCACCGAAGTCTAACGGCACTGGTGCGTGTCCAGCGTCTTCTGCTCTGCTCTCCGGCCGCGGGGCTTGATGTGCCTCAGCTGTGTCCCTGGAGACGTCTTGCTAGCTATGGACCATCATGACCACCAGTCAGGGAAAACATCTTTGGGCGATCTGTTGACCGACTTTTTGCCTAAATCTGATGATGTGGTATCAACCTGAAATCGCAGTGATAAACCCAGAATTGAATTTGGCTGCAAACGAGTTTGCAAATGAAGGGGAACGGTGACGTGCAGCACAAAGGAAATTTGGATGTCTTCTTCCCTTGAGCCATGCTGCTTTATCCCCCCAGGCCACCCCAGCTTTGGTTTTCCTCTGTGGGACCGGCCAGCAGCCACTGCCTGAAGCCGACGGCCACCAGGACTGCTGGAGCCGCCGGCGCTGCCGCAGCGAGGCATTTTCCCATGTGGCCCCTGGACCCTTCGGGCCGGAGCTTATGCCCTGGGATGGCTACAAAAAAGTTTTCAGAGTAGCTGTTTGTTTCCTGCAGCTGTATTTTTAAATTTGAATGCTCATCCCGTAGGCAAAACTGAAATAGTTTAACTAAAATGGATATAAAAACCCAAATAAAATTGGAGCAAAATCCCTTAGGGGATAGCAATTTAACTTAATTCAGTTCCTCCGATTAAATTGGCTGAACGGGTTACGTAGACATTAAAAGTGACCTGCATTAATTAAACTAGACATTCTGGAAAATACGTGGTTTGTCGGTGTCTTACGATGGAGAAATGCAGTTAGATAAAACCATGTGAGCACCTTGCCCCACGCAGAGGGCTGCACATCCGTACTGTTTCTCTGAAGCGGTGCTTCCTTTTGTTCCTTCTGCTTCCTTTTCTAAAGAAACATTTCTTTTGTCAACCGCCGCAGTGGTGCTGGGGGTGCGAGCTGGGGGTGCGGGTGAGGAGCTCACAGGAGCAAAAGCTTCAAAACCATCTTCTTCTGAGTGGCAATTTTTAAGAGCTTTTTCTATAATATTCTCAGCTCTTGTTCTGATATAGACATTGTGATTGATGTGCAATTTTCATGGGATTTGAGTAAATCTGACGATTCAATATCAACCTGAAATTGCAATGGTAAACACAGAATTGAATTTGGCTGCAACTGTTTGTGTCTAGTATCAGATTGTGGAAAAGAATTGTCCGCCAAAGAAAATGAAATATTTAAATTCTTGGTGCCCTTTAATCCTTATTGAGTCTCTTTTGCCTATATGATGTTCCTTCATTGAACAGAAACAAACTTCTTGTGCATTAAAAATGTATAAAAATGCTAAGATTAGCTTATTTACATAAATATTTCCTTCCCTGTCTACTCTAGATTATTTTTCAGTGCAAATCACTGTTGCTTGAATGGGTAGTGTTTATAATGATTCACTAGCTATTACGGCTTCTGCTCCAAGGGATGATCTACTTCTGTAGCAATGCCCAGAAAAACAGGCTGCTTCCTAATCGTTGCTCAAAGGCAGCTAATTTGCTCTTTTTTCTTGTGTCAAGCAAAATGAGGGATGCTTGCTCTTTTATTTTTTATTTTTTTATTTATTGGGATTTTGGGGAGGATAGACAGCCTGAATGGGGCACTGAATGGTGTTGCTGGTATGAATGGAAGGAAAAGCAAGTCCTTCTTGGCCGCCAGTGTCTCCCCTGCTGTTTCCCCAACTTGGGGGATTTTTGAATTTCTCTTCCGGGGAAAGAAACGGGCTGGGGGCATCTGGTATAACCCATGCTGCGTTGGCCGGGTTGTGGTCCCAGCGCGAAAGACGAATGACTTCTCTACCCAGCCTATTATCTTTTTGATAAGGAGTTAAGGAAGCCTTGTTTTATCGCAGGTAGTGCGAGTCGTTGCGTCTCCTGGTCATTGATCAAACGAGTCGGCGCTGGTGAGGGATCTGCACGTGATCACCGTGTAACGAGCAGACGTTTGCTGCCGGCGGGCACTGCGAGACACTTCATTCTCCAGCTGGATAGAGGTAAAGTAATTCCATAGGGGCAGCTACTGAGATACTGAGATTTCTCTTTCCATTTTTACAATTGGGAAAGGATATGTTGGATTTTGCATCATTTATGAGCCAATGATCTGATGTCTTCTCTGCAGTACACTGGCTTAGGTGTTTATTCTTCTTATTCTAAGTAAGTAAGTGCCTTATTCTTTCTGTCCTCATCAGAGGCCATTTTCAGGCCCTGAAGTTGGCAAACCCATGCCAAAGGGCAATGGGAAACTTGGGCTGATTTTTAGGAAGTATGAAGAAAGAGGAAAAGCCTCCCAGTAATGACACTGTGCTGCAGAAACAGAGCAAAGAAAAGCCTTCCTGAAACACCAGGGATGTTTTCAATTGTTTTGCGTAAAAAGTCATGGGTAGAAGCATTTCAGAGGATTTTTACAAACAAGACCTTGCTTGAGCATTGTGGCTTATGCACAGCATTTTTGGATACTTCTTGCATTGTCTGGTGACCAAACAGGTAGAGATACAGGTATATAGTTCCCACATGCTGATACATTTCCCCCCCCCCC